>NC_034187.2:83599571-83617071 GCF_002021735.2 Oncorhynchus kisutch
GTGAGTAGCCCTAGATAGTATAGACTAGTGAGTAGCCTAGATAGTATAGACTAGTGAGTAGCCTAGATAGTAGAGACTAGTGAGTAGCCTAGATAGTAGACACTAGTGAGTAGCCTAGATAGTAGAGAATGTTGAGTAGCCTAGATAGTAGAGACTAGTGAGTAGCCTAGATAGTAGAGACTAGTGAGTAGCCTAGATAGTAGAGACTAGTGAGTAGCCTAGATAGTAGAGACTAGTGAGTAGCCTAGATAGTAGAGACTAGTGAGTAGCCTAGATAGTATAGACTAGTGAGTAGCCTAGATAGTATAGACTAGTGAGTAGCCTAGATAGTAGAGACTAGTGAGTAGGCTAGATAGTATAGACTAGTGAGTAGCCTAGATAGTAGAGACTAGTGAGTAGCCTAGATAGTAGAGACTAGTGAGTAGCCTAGGTAGCTAATTTAGAAAAATGGTTTTGTCTAGTTCAAGTAACAATAGAAATCAACAACTCTGTCTCTGTCTACAGTTCTACAGTTCTATAGTTCTATAGTTCTACAGTTCTATAGTTCTATAGTTGTACAGTTCTATAGTTCAATAGTTCCATAGTTGTACAGTTCTACAGTTATATAGTTCTACAGTTCTACAGTTCTATAGTTCTATAGTTCTACAGTTCTACAGTTCTACAGTTATATAGTTCTACAGTTCTACAGTTCTATAGTTCTATAGTTCTATAGTTGTACAGTTCTATAGTTCTATAGTTGTACAGTTCTACAGTTCTACAGTTCTATAGTTCTATAGTTCTATAGTTGTACAGTTCTACAGTTCTATAGTTCTATAGTTGTACAGTTCTACAGTTCTATAGTTCTATAGTTCTACAGTTCTATAGTTCTACAGTTCTACAGTTCTATAGTTCTACAGTTCTATAGTTCTATAGTTCTACAGTTCTACAGTTCTGCAGTTCTACAGTTCTATAGTTCTATAGTTCTACAGTTCTACAGTTCTGCAGTTCTATAGTTCTACAGTTCTATAGTTCTACAGTTCTACAGTTCTATAGTTCTACAGTTCTATAGTTCTATAGTTCTACAGTTCTACAGTTCTGCAGTTCTACAGTTCTACAGTTCTATAGTTTCTCTGTCTTCACATGTTTCTTTCTTCCATGTTGGAGTCTGAGACCTTGTGGTAGAAAAGAATGTATGACAATTTAGACATTAAGTAACCCTATACTGGTTGTCATCATCATGTTGCTTCATATAGGTTAGGCCTATAGCTTGTTAGGTCTAGCTAGCTACCTAGTTAGTTCTTGTGTTATCCAGCTAGCTATTAAAGTGCATGCTAACACCGAATATTTTTATACCTAACCCTATATAGACCAGCCCTTGTTATTTCCAATGGGAAGCTAGTGAGACAAGTGGGCAGAGCCAAGCACGAGCGAGCAGGATCCTATTGGCACGTTCTAGCATGTATTTGTATATTTATGTTAGGGAACGCCTAGTCTGAGGTGCGCATTCGCAATAAATCAATTGGCCCTTGCACTCCTTCTAAACATTGAAAAATGTTTTGAAACTTTGGCAAAGGGAGTCCACTCTGTTTGTAAAATAATTTGGGAACAGAAATCTGTATTGAGATCAAATCTTTAATCAATGAGAAAATCATCAGAAAGTCAGCCCAGTTCCATCTCACTCCATACCATCCCACTGCCAGACACTGACCTTCCTCTCCTCACCATATACACTGACCTTCCTCTCCTCACCATATACACTGACCTTCCTCTCCCCACCATATACACTGACCTTCCTCCCCCCACCATATACACTGACCTTCCTCCCCCCACCATATACACTGACCTTCCTCCCCCCACCATATACACTGACCTTCCTCTCCTCACCATATACACTGACCTTCCTCTCCTCACCATATACACTGACCTTCCTCTCCTCACCATATACACTGACCATCCTCCCCCCACCATATACACTGACCTTCCTCTCCCCACCATATACACTGACCATCCTCTCCCCACCATATACACTGACCTTCCTCTCCTCACCATATACACTGACCATCCTCCCCCCACCATATACACTGACCTTCCTCCCCCCACCATATACACTGACCATCCTCTCCTCACCATATACACTGACCTTCCTCTCCTCACCATATACACTGACCTTCCTCTCCGTACCATATTTGGCGGAAACTCCAACCAGCTGATTCTCATTTACACTTCAATGGAAATATCTGGGCCTATCTGCGCTAACAATAATAAGTTAGTTAGTGTTTAGCTCGATTGAAAAGGAACTAATGTTCCCCATAGTTTGTGTTGACACATGTAGCTAGCTAACGTTAACATGATGGGTGCTCCATTTGCATCACCTGCAATGAGGGACTTTTATTATGAAGGTGAACTGTAAATTACACTGTTGTGGCTAATTGTTATTGTGGCTAGTTTCACACAAAGGTGATCCCAGGAAGCTAGCTAGTTAGTTAATGAGTAGAAACCATAGCATAGCTATTTGCCAGCTTTAGTTTAGGTAACTTAGCTAGCTAGCTAGTCAAGGTGAGAAAACTAACTAACTAGCTCAAATCAAATCAAATCAAATGTTATTTGTCACATACACATGGTTAGCAGATGTTAATGCGAGGGTAGCGAAATGCTTGTGCTTCTAGTTCCGACAATGCAGTAATAACGAACAAGTAATCTAACTAACAATTCCAAACAAACTACTGTCTTATACACAGTGTAAGGGGATAAGGAATATGTACATAAGGATATATGAATGAGTGATGGTACAGAGCAGCATAGGCAAGATACAGTAGATGATATCGAGTACAGTATAACATATGAGATGAGTATGTAAACAAAGTGGCATAGTTAAAGTGGCTAGTGATACATGTATTACATAAGGATGCAGTCGATATAGGTATGCATATGAGATGAATAATGTAGGGTAAGTAACATTATATAAGGTAGCATTGTTTAAAGTGGCTAGTGATATATTTACATCATTTCCCATCAATTCCCATTATTAAGGTGGCTAAAGTGTCATTGACAGTGTGTTGGCAGCAGCCACTCAATGTTAGTGGTGGCTGTTTAACAGTCTGATGGCCTTGAGATAGAAGCTGTTTTTCAGTCTCTCGGTCCCAGCTTTGATGCACCTGTACTGACCTCGCCTTCTGGATGACAGCGGGGTGAACAGGCAGTGGCTCGGGTGGTTGATGTCCTTGATGATCTTTATGGCCTTCCTGTAGCATCGGGTGGTGTAGGTGTCCTGGAGGGCAGGTAGTTTGCCCCCGGTGATGCGTTGTGCAGACCTCACTACCCTCTGGAGAGCCTTACGGCTGTGGGCGGTGCAGTTGCCATACCAGGCGGTGATACAGCCCGCCAGGATGCTCTCGATTGTGCATCTGTAGAAGTTTGTGAGTGCTTTTGGTGACAAGCCGAATTTCTTCAGCCTCCTGAGGTTGAAGAGGCGCTGCTGCGCCTTCTTCACGATGCTGTCTGTGTGAGTGGACCAATTCAGTTTGTCTGTGATGTGTATGCCAAGGAACTTAAAACTTGCTACCCTCTCCACTACTGTTCCATCGATGTGGATAGGGGGGTGTTCCCTCTGCTGTTTCCTGAAGTCCACAATCATCTCCTTAGTTTTGTTGACGTTGAGTGTAAGGTTATTTTCCTGACACCACACTCCGAGGGCCCTCACCTCCTCCCTGTAGGCCGTCTCGTCATTGTTGGTAATCAAGCCTACCACTGTTGTGTCGTCCGCAAACTTGATGATTGAGTTGGAGGCGTGCGTGGCCACACAGTCGTGGGTAAACAGGGAGTACAGGAGAGGGCTCAGAACGCACCCTTGTGGGGCCCCAGTGTTGAGGATCAGAGGGGAGGAGATGTTGTTGCCTACCCTCACCACCTGGGGGCGGCCCGTCAGGAAGTCCAGTACCCAGTTGCACAGGGCGGGGTCGAGACCCAGGGTCTCGAGCTTGATGACGAGCTTGGAGGGTACTATGGTGTTGAATGCCGAGCTGTAGTCGATGAACAGCATTCTCACATAGGTATTCCTCTTGTCCAGATGGGTTAGGGCAGTGTGCAGTGTGGTTGAGATTGCATCGTCTGTGGACCTATTTGGGCGGTAAGCAAATTGGAGTGGGTCTAGGGTGTCAGGTAGGGTGGAGGTGATATGGTCCTTGACTAGTCTCTCAAAGCACTTCATGATGACGGATGTGAGTGCTACGGGGCGGTAGTCGTTTAGCTCAGTTACCTTAGCTTTCTTGGGAACAGGAACAATGGTGGCCCTCTTGAAGCATGTGGGAACAGCAGACTGGTATAGGGATTGATTGAATATGTCCGTAAACATACCGGCCAGCTGGTCTGCGCATGCTCTGAGGGCACGGCTGGGGATGACGTCTGGGCCTGCAGCCTTGCGAGGGTTAACACGTTTAAATGTCTTACTCACCTCGGCTGCAGTGAAGGAGAGACCGCATGTTTTCGTTGCAGGCCGTGTCAGTGGCACAGTATTGTCCTCAAAGCGGGCAAAAAAGTTATTTAGTCTGCCTGGGAGCAAGACATCCTGGTCCGTGATTAGCTTGCTAACTAATACAAACAAAACTCAAAAGATTGCATGGAAAATCTATAGAACATGCTATGGTAACTAGTTAACTAGTTAGCTAGCTAGCTAGCCTAGTTGGTAGGACTAACAAAGGTGCTAGCTAACATTTTCCAACTACACTATACTGTATATACAAGTGTACGTGGACACCCCTTCAAATTAGTGGATTTGGCTATTTCAGCCAAACCAGTTGCTGACAGAAGTATACAATTGAGAACACAGTCATGCAATCTCCATAAACAAACATTGATGGTAGAATGGCCTTACTGAAGAGCTCAGTGACTTTCAAAGTGGCACCGTCAAAAAAACGCCACCTTTCCAAGTCAGTTTATAACATTTCTGCCCCTGCTAGAGCTGCCCTGGTCAACTGTAAGTGTTGTTAATGTGAAGTGGAAACATCTAGGAGCAACAATGGTTCAGCCTGAAAAGTGGTAGGCCACACAAGCTCACAAAATTGGACCGCAGAGTGCTGAAGGGCGTAGTGCCTAAAACTCGTCTGTCCTCGACAGCAACATTGACTACCGAGTTCAAACTGCCTCTGGAAGCAATATCAGTACAAGAACTGTTCGTCAGGAGCTTCATGAAATGGGTTTCATGGCCGAGCAGCCGCACACATGCCCAAATTCCTAAATGCGCAATGACAAGTGTCGGCTGGTGTGGTGTAAAGCTCACCGCCATTGGACTCTGGAGCAGTGGAAACGTGTTCTCTGAAGTGATAAATCACGCTTCTCTATCTGGCAGTCCGATGGATGAATCTGGGTTTGATGCACGCCAGGAGAAGTCTGCACAAATGCATAGTGCCGACTGTAAAGTTTGTTTTTCATAGTTCGGCTTGGCCCTTTAATTCCAGTGAAGTGAAATCTTAACACTACAGCATACAATTACATTCCAGACGATTCTGTGCTTCCAACGTTATGGCAACAGTTTGGGGAAGGCCCTTTCCTGTTTCAGTATGGCAATGCCCCCGTGCACAAAGCGAGGTAAATACAGACACGGTTTGTTGAGATCGGTGTAAAATAACTTGACTGACCTGCACAAAGCCCTGACCTCAACCCTATCGAACACCTTTGGGATGAATTGGAACGCCGACTACGAGCCAAGCCTAATTGCCCAACTTTAGCCCCCAACATTAGTGCCCGACCTAACTAATGCTCTTGTGGCTGAATGGAAGCAAGTCCCCACAGCAATGTTCCAACATCTAGTGGAAAGCCTTCCCATAAGAGTGGAGGCTATTATAGCAGCAAAGGGGGGACCAACTCCATATTAATGCCCATGATTTTGGAATGAGATGTTCAACGAGCAGGTATCCACATACTTATGGTCATGTAGTGTAGCTAGATGCCAATGTTCCCCATAAGCGATGTCCACAGAATTGCAACAACGTCAGTGCTGAAAAGCAAATTGCAGAAGGGCTGTCAATTCTACGAATCGTTCTATTTAACCGATTACGAAGGTATGAATGCTTAATATTAACAGCCAACTAGCTATCTAGCTAGGCTAGCCCAGTAGTTGCCAGCAGCAGCACCAGCGTTAGCCGGCTCGCTAAACTAGTAAACAAAACAATCAAAATGAATTTACTACCTTGCGATCTAAGCAGAGTTGTGTCAATTGAGTAGATCGGTTCTCAGTTGGCTAAGACATATCACAGGGTTTGTGCAGGCTGAAATATGTTGTGTTTGGATGCTATCGACAGCGGTGTAAACTAGGTACCGTATATTGAGGTGTAAACTAGGTACCGTAGATTGAGGTGTAAACTAGGTACCGTATATTGAGGTGTAAACTAGGTACCGTATATTGAGGTGTAAACTAGGTACCGTATATTGAGGTGTAAACTAGGTACCGTATATTGAGGTGTAAACTAGGTACCGTATATTGAGGTGTAAACTAGGTACCGTATATTGAGGTGTAAACTAGGTACCGTATATTGAGGTGTAAACTAGGTACCGTATATTGAGGTGTAAACTAAGTACTGTATATTAAGGTGTAAACTAGGGACCGTATATTGAGGTGTAAACTAGGTACCGTATATTGAGGTGTAAACTAGGTACCGTATATTGAGGTGTAAACTAAGTACCGTATATTGAGGTGTAAACTAGGTACCGTATTTTGAGGTGTACACTCAATGTTCACAACAGTGAACATCCCTGGTCATCCCTACTGCCTCTGACCTGGCAGACTCACTAAACAGAGAACATCCCTGGTCATCCCTACTGCCTCTGATCTGGAGGACTCACTAAACAGAGAACATCCCTGGTCATCCCTACTGCCTCTGATCTGGAGGACTCACTAAACAGAGAAGATCCCTGGTCATCCCTACTGCCTCTGATCTGGAGGACCCACTAAACAGAGAACATCCCTGGTCATCCCTACTGCCTCTGATCTGGAGGACTCACTAAACAGAGAACATCCCTGGTCATCATACTGCCTCTGTCCTGGCAGACTCACTAAACACAAATGCGTGGTTTGTAAATGATGTCTGAGTGTTGGAGTGTGCCCCTGGCTATCCATAATATATTTATACAGTGCAATGGGAAAGTATTCAGACCCCTTGACTTTTCACACATGTTATTACATTACAGCCTTATTCTAAAACTGATTAAATAGTATTTTTTCTCTCATCAATCTACACACAATTCCCTATAATGACAAAGCAAAAAACATTTACGTAAGTATTCTGACTCTTTACTCAGTACTTTGCTGAAGCACCTTTGGCAGCGATTACAGCATCGATTCTTCTTGGGTATGACGCTACAAGCTTGGCATACCTGTATTTGGGGAGTTTCTCCCATTCTTTTCTGCAGATCCTCTCTGTTCTAACAACAGAGAGAGAGACCTGTTCTAAGAACAGCGAGATAGAGAGAGACCTGTTCTAACAACAGAGAGAGACCTGTTCTAACAACAGAGAGAGAGACCTGTTCTAACAAGAGAGAGAGAGACCTGTTCTAACAACAGAGAGAGAGAGAGACCTGTTCTAACAACAGAGAGAGAGACCTGTTCTAACAACAGAGAGAGAGAGACCTGTTCTAACAAGAGAGAGAGAGAGACCTGTTCTAACAACAGAGAGAGACCTGTTCTAACAACAGAGAGAGACCTGTTCTAACAACAGAGAGAGAGACCTGTTCTAACAAGAGAGAGAGAGAGACCTGTTCTAACAACAGAGAGAGAGACCTGTTCTAACAACAGAGAGAGAGACCTGTTCTAACAAGAGAGAGAGAGACCTGTTCTAACAACAGAGAGAGAGACCTGTTCTAACAAGAGAGAGAGAGACCTGTTCTAACAACAGAGAGAGAGAGAGACCTGTTCTAACAACAGAGAGAGAGACCTGTTCTAACAACAGAGAGAGAGACCTGTTCTAACAAGAGAGAGAGAGAGACCTGTTCTAACAACAGAGAGAGAGAGAGACCTGTTCTAACAACAGAGAGAGAGACCTGTTCTAACAACAGAGAGAGAGACCTGTTCTAACAAGAGAGAGAGAGAGACCTGTTCTAACAACAGAGAGAGAGACCTGTTCTAACAAGAGAGAGAGAGAGACCTGTTCTAACAACAGAGAGAGTGACCTGTTCTAACAACAGAGAGAGAGACCTGATCTAACAACAGAGAGAGAGACCTGTTCTAACAACAGAGAGAGAGACCTGTTCTAACAAGAGAGAGAGAGAGACCTGTTCTAACAACAGAGAGAGAGACCTGTTCTAACAACAGAGAGAGAGAGACCTGTTCTAACAACAGAGAGAGACCTGTTCTAACAACAGAGAGAGAGACCTGTTCTAACAACAGAGAGAGAGAGACCTGATCTAACAACAGAGAGAGAGACCTGTTCTAACGAGAGAGAGAGAGAGAGAGAGAGAGAGAGAGAGAGAGAGAGAGAGAGAGAGAGAGAGAGAGAGACCTGTTCTAACAACAGAGAGCGATAGAGAGAGAGAGAGAGACATACAGAGAGGAGGAAGGATGCATCACTATAGAAACAGAGCCCACCTCAGCGATGGTTCAAACAATCTAATTTAAGATCACCCTACATGTAGAGCCTGGAGACTTACACAGGGGATGGACAGCGCGGGGAGGGTGTGTCTCTCTACGGTAGCTAAGCATGGATAACATCTCCCAACATTTTATCTGTCCATACAATTGTTTCATATTATTTATGATTTTAATTATGACTTGTTTTGTTTATGTCCCAAATGGATCCCGATTCCTTATATTGAGCACTACTTATGACCAGAGCCCTATTCCCTATATAGTGCACTACTTATGACCAGAGCCCTATTCCCTATATAGAGCACTACTTATGACCAGAGCCCTATTCCCTATATAGAGCACTACTTATGACCAGAGCCCTATTCCCTATATAGAGCACTACTTATGACCAGAGCCCTATTCCCTATATAGAGCACTACTTATGACCAGAGCCCTATTCCCTATATAGAGCACTACTTATGACCAGAGCCCTATTCCCTATATAGAGCACTACTTATGACCAGAGCCCTATTCCCTATATAGAGCACAACTTATGACCAGAGCCCTATTCCCTATATAGAGCACTACTTATGACCAGAGCCCTATTCCCTATATAGAGCACTACTTATGACCAGAGCCCTATTCCCTATATAGAGCACTACTTATGACCAGAGCCCTATTCCCTATATAGTGCACTACTTATGACCAGAGCCCTATGTGTAGTAGTGCAGTATATAGGGAAGAGGGTCCCATTTAGGACACAGGCCTTGTGTCCTCTAATTCGCCGGAGAGTGTTTCAGAGATGCCCTGTAATTATAGCCATTATAGTAAAACACTCACAATTAAAGTAAAACACTTATGCTAACAACTCGTTATCAGAGATCGACACTTGCCCGAAAAGCACCCCCACACTATATCACTGTCTTATAAACATCAGTTCCCCCAAGTTAACTAGCAAGCTGTGTGACTTTCCAAATGATGTCCAATCACTTGAATTTACCACAGGTGGACTCCAATCAAGTGGATGGAAACAGGATGCACCTGAGCTAAAATTGGAGTCTCATAGCAAAGGGTCTGAATACTTACGTAAATATTATATTTCTGTTTCCTATATTAATTGTAATACATTTTCAGTAAATAAAAATAAATAAAAACCTTGCTTTGTCATTATGGGGTATTGTGATGTCATTATGGTATTGTGTTGTCATTATGGGGTATTATGATGTAATTATGGGGTATTGTGATGTCATTATGGAGCAGTGTGTGTAGATCGATGAGGATTCTATTAACATTAATTTTAGAATAAGGCTGTAACGAAACTACACAAGGAAAAAGTCAAGGGCCAGGGTTAACATTTGGAACTATGCCTCTTTTGTCAAGTGGCACCACAGCCAGCATCACACACCTGACAACTAAACACACACCAGCCAGCATCTCACACATGACAAATAAAAACACACCAGCCAGCATCACACACCTGAAAATAAACACACCAGCCAGCATCACACACCTGACAACTTAACACACACCAGCTAGCATCTCACACATGACAAATAAACACACACCAGTCGGCATCACTACCTGACAACTAAACACACACCAGCCAGCATCTCACACCTGACAACTTAACACACACCAGCCAGCATCTCACACATGACAACTAAACACACACCAGCCAGCATCACACACCTGACAACTAAACACACACCAGCCAGCATCTCACACCTGACAACTAAACACACACCAGGCAACTAAACACACACCAGCCAGCATCACACACCTGACAACTATACACACACTAGCCAGCACCACACACCTGATAACTAAACACACACCAGCCAGCAACACAAACCTGACAACTAAACACACACCAGCCAGCATCACACACCTGACAACTAAACACACACCAGCCAGCAACACACACCTGACAACTAAACACACACCAGCCAGCATCACACACCTGACAACTAAACACACACCAGCCAGCATCTCATACCTGAAAACTAAATGCACACCACATGACTAAAAACACACCTGTCAACTAAACACACACCTGACAACTAAACACACACCTGACAACTAAACACACCTGACAACTATACACACCTGACAACTAAACACACACCTCATAACTAAACACACATGGCAACTAAACACACCTGGCAAATAAACACACCTGGCAAATAAACACACCTGAAAACTAAACACACACCAGACAACTATACACACCTGACAACTAAACACATCTGACAACTAAACACACCTGACAACTATACACACCAGACAACTAAACACACCAGACAACTATACACACCAGACAACATCCAACACCAGACAACTAAACACACACCTGACAACTAAACACACCAGACAACTAAACACACCTGACAACTAAACACACCAGACAACTAAACACACACCAGACAACTAAACACACCAGACAACTAAACACACCAGACAACTAAACACACCAGACAACTAAACACAAACCAGACAACTAAACACACCAGACAACTATACACACCAGGCAACTAAACACACCAGACAACTAAACACACAGCTGACAACTAAACACACACCTGCCAGCATCACACACCTGACAACTAAAAACACACCAGCCAGCATCACACACCTGAAATAAACACACACCAGCCAGCATCACACACCTGTCAACTAAATACACACCAGCCAGCATCACACACAGGACAACAAAACACACACCAGCCAGCAGCACACACCTGACAAATAAACACACATGCACACACATGCACAAGGTCAGACAGACCAGTACAGAGCTTGCTCAGGAATGGCAGCAGGCAGGTGTGGGTGCATCTGCACGCACATCGAGGCGAAGGCTTTTGGAGGATGGCCTGGTGTCAAGAAGGGCAGCAAAGAATCCACTTCTTTCCAGGAAAAACATCAGGGACAGTATGATATTCGGCAAAAGGTACAGGGATTGGACTGCTGAGGACTGGGGTAAAGTCATTTTCTCTGATGAAATCCCTTTCCGATTGTTTGGGGCATCTGGTAAAAAGCTTGTCCAGAGAAGACAAGGTGAGCTCTACCATCAGTCCTGTGTCATGCCAACAGTAAAGCATCCTGAGACCATTCATGTGTGGGGTTGCTTCTCAGCCAAGGGAGTGGTCTCACTCACAATTTTGCCTAAGAACACAGCAATGAATAAAGAATGGTACCAACAAATCCTCCGAGAGCAACTTCTGCCAACCATCCAGGAACAGTTTGGTGACAAACAATGCCGTTTCCAGCATGATGGAGCACCTTGCCATAAGGCAAAAGTGATAACTAAGTGGCTCGGGGAACAAAACACCTATATTTTGGGTCCGTGGCCAGGAAACTCTCCAGACCTTAATCCCATTGAGAACTTGTGGTCAATCCTCAAGAGACGGGTGGACAAACAAAAACCCACAAATTCTGACAAACTCCAAGCATTGATTATGCAAGAATGGGCTGCTATCAGTCAGTACATGGCCCAGAAGTTAATTGACAGCATGCCAGGGTGGATTGCAGAGGTCTTGAAAAAGAAGGGTCAACACTGCAAATATGGACTCTTTGCATCAGCTTCATGTAATTGTCCATAACAGCCTTTGACACTTATGAAATGGTTGTAATTATACTTCAGTATCCATAGTAACATCTGACAAAAATATCTAGACACTGAAGCAGCAAACTTTATGGAAAATAATATTTGTGTCATTCTCAAAACTTTTGGCCACGACTGTATATACAGTATATATATATATATATATAGTGTGTATATATTGTGTGTATATATATATATATATATATATAGTGAATATATAGTGTGTATATATTGTGTGTATATATATATATATATATATATATATATATATAGTGAATATATAGTGTGTATATATAGTGTGTATATATATATATATATATATATATATAGTGAATATATAGTGTGTATATATTGTGTGTATATATATATATATATATATATAGTGAATATATAGTGTGTATATATAGTGTATATATAGTGTGTGTAAATATAGTATATATATATATAGTGTGTATATATATATATATATATATATATAGTGTGCATATATAGTGTATATATAGTGTGAATGTGTAGTGTATATATAGTGTGTATATATAGTGTGTATATTTAGTGTGCATATATAGGGTGTATATATAGTGAATATACATATAGTGTGTATATATAGTGTGCACATATAGTTTGCATTTATAGTGTATATATAGTGTATATATAGTGTGTGTAAATATAGTATATATATATATATAGTGTGTATATATATATATATATATATATATATATATAGTGTGCATATATAGTGTATATATAGTGTGAATGTGTAGTGTATATATAGTGTGTATATATAGTGTGTATATTTAGTGTGCATATATAGGGTGTATATATAGTGAATATACATATAGTGTGTATATATAGTGTGCACATATAGTTTGCATTTATAGTGTATATATAGTGTGAATGTGTAGTGTATATATAGTGTGTATATATAGTGTGTATATTTAGTGTGCATATATAGGGTGTATATATAGTGAATATACATATAGTGTGTATATATAGTGTGCACATATAGTTTGCATTTATAGTGTATATATAGTGTATATATAGTGTGTGTAAATATAGTATATATATATAGTGTGTATATATATATATATATATATATATATATATATATAGTGTGCATATATAGTGTATATATAGTGTGAATGTGTAGTGTATATATAGTGTGTATATATAGTGTGTATATTTAGTGTGCATATATAGGGTGTATATATAGTGAATATACATATAGTGTGTATATATAGTGTGCACATATAGTTTGCATTTATAGTGTATATATAGTGTATATATAGTGTATGTAAATATAGTATATATATCAAATCAAATCAAATGTATTTATATAGCCCTTCGTACATCAGCTGATATCTCAAAGTGCTGTACAGAAACCCAGCCTAAAACCCCAAACAGCAAGCAATGCAGGTGTAGAAGCACATATATATATAGTGTGTATATAGTGTGTATATAGTGTGTACATAGTGTGTATATATAGTGTGTATATAGTGTGTATATAGTGTGTATATAGTGTGTACATAGTGTGTAGATATAGTGTATATAAATAGTGCATATAGTATAGTGTAGTGTATATATAGTGTGTATATAGTGTATATCAATCAAGGAGAACCGGCACGAGACTGCAATGTAAACTCAACCAGTGACCGGTAGCAAGTATTGTGTACATTCGTATACGTGTGTCTACAATAGTGCACTATCAATACGGTGAATGAAATATGGCAACACACACAGCCAATTTCTCCGAGATAAACGTGACCATGATACGCTTTGGCCTGTCACATGAGAGCGGTCAATGACGTCGACACTGTCACTGTCTGATCCATAGCAGTCGACCTATCGATCTCATAGGTCTACTGTACTATGAAGTCACCAGACTACTGGACTTATGATTGGTTCAGTTGCATCAGTCTACTGACTTGCCTCAAAGCAACAAAGAAACATTTACATTTGAGTGGTTGACTTTCTCAGTTGGTTGATTGGTGCTGGTATCACCTCTACTCTGGTTGAATGGTGCTGGAATCACCTCTACTCTGGTTGAATGGTGCTGGCATCACCTCTACTCTGGTTGAATGGTGCTGGTATCACCTCTACTCTGGTTGAATGGTGCTGGTATCACCTCTACTCTGGTTGAATGGTGCTGGCATCACCTCTACTCTGGTTGAATGGTGCTGGTAGCACCTCTACTCTGGTTGAATGGTGCTGGTATCACCTCTACTCTGGTTGAATGGTGCTGGTATCACCTCTACTCTGGTTGAATGGTGCTGGCATCACCTCTACTCTGGTTGAATGGTGCTGGTATCACCTCTACTCTGGTTGAATGGTGCTGGTATCACCTCTACTCTGGTTGAATGGTGCTGGCATCACCTCTACTCTGGTTGATTGGTGCTGGCATCACCTCTACTCTGGTTGAATGGTGCTGGCATCACCTCTACTCTGGTTGATTGGTGCTGGCATCACCTCTACTCTGGTTGATTGGTGCTGGTATCACCTCTACTCTGGTTGATTGGTGCTGGTATCACCTCTACTCTGGTTGAATGGTGCTGGTATCACCTCTACTCTGGGTGAATGGTGCTGGAATCACCTCTACTCTGGTTGAATGGTGCTGGTATCACATCTACTCTGGTTGATTGGGGCTGGTATCACCTCTACTCTGGTTGAATGGTGCTGGTAGCACCTCTACTCTGGTTGAATGGTGCTGGTATCACCTCTACTCTGGTTGAATGGTGCTGGTATCACCTCTACTCTGGTTGAATGGTGCTGGTAGCACCTCTACTCTGGTTGAATGGTGCTGGTATCACATCTACTCTGGTTGATTGGTGCTGGTATCACCTCTACTCTGGTTGAATGGTGCTGGTAGCACCTCTACTCTGGTTGAATGGTGCTGGTAGCACCTCTACTCTGGTTGAATGGTGCTGGTATCACCTCTACTCTGGGTGAATGGTGCTTGTATCACCTCTACTCTGATTGAATGGTGCTGGTATCACCTCTACTCTGATTGAATGGTGCTGGTATCACCTCTACTCTCATTGAATGGTGCTGGTATCACCTCTACTCTGATTGAATGGTGCTGGTATCACCTCTACTCTGATTGAATGTGCTGGTATCACCTCTACTCTGGTTGAACGGTGCTGGTAGCACCTCTACTCTGGTTGAACGGTGCTGGTATCACCTCTACTCTGGTTGAATGGTGCTGGTATCACCTCTACTCTGGTTGAATGGTGCTGGTATCACCTCTACTCTGGTTGAATGGTGCTGGCATCACCTCTACTCTGGTTGATTGGTGCTGGCATCACCTCTACTCTGGTTGAATGGTGCTGGCATCACCTCTACTCTGGTTGATTGGTGCTGGCATCACCTCTACTCTGGTTGATTGGTGCTGGTATCACCTCTACTCTGGTTGATTGGTGCTGGTATCACCTCTACTCTGGTTGAATGGTGCTGGTATCACCTCTACTCTGGGTGAATGGTGCTGGAATCACCTCTACTCTGGTTGAATGGTGCTGGTATCACATCTACTCTGGTTGATTGGTGCTGGTATCACCTCTACTCTGGTTGAATGGTGCTGGTAGCACCTCTACTCTGGTTGAATGGTGCTGGTATCACCTCTACTCTGGTTGAATGGTGCTGGTATCACCTCTACTCTGGTTGAATGGTGCTGGTAGCACCTCTACTCTGGTTGAATGGTGCTGGTATCACATCTACTCTGGTTGACTGGTGCTGGTATCACCTCTACTCTGGTTGAATGGTGCTGGTAGCACCTCTACTCTGGTTGAATGGTGCTGGTAGCACCTCTACTCTGGTTGAATGGTGCTGGTATCACCTCTACTCTGGGTGAATGGTGCTTGTATCACCTCTACTCTGATTGAATGGTGCTGGTATCACCTCTACTCTGATTGAATGGTGCTGGTATCACCTCTACTCTCATTGAATGGTGCTGGTATCACCTCTACTCTGATTGAATGGTGCTGGTATCACCTCTACTCTGATTGAATGTGCTGGTATCACCTCTACTCTGGTTGAACGGTGCTGGTAGCACCTCTACTCTGGTTGAACGGTGCTGGTAGCACCTCTACTCTGGTTGAATGGTGCTGGCATCACCTCTACTCTGGTTGAATGGTGCTGGTGGCACCTATTCTCTGCTTCACGATGTTCAAGTCCACCTTTTTCAAGTAGTGCCACAAAATGGCATGACTCACTAGCAGAGGTTAAGTGGTGGTGAGGGCTTGGACATGCACACCTGCATGCACAGAGCGAGAGAGAGTAGGATATTGTATGTCTCTATCCACCAAGTAGGATTCTGTATCTTTCTATCTACCAAGCAGGATAATGTATCTCTCTTTCTACCAAGTAGGATATGGTCTATCTCTATCTACCAAGTAGGATAGTGTCGCTCTCTATCTACCAAGTAATATACTGTATATCTCTATCTATCAAGTAGAATATTGTCTATATCTATCTACCAAGTAGGATAATGTCTCACTCCATCTGCCAAGTAGGATGATGTCTCTCTCTGTCTTAAATTTACCCTTACAACCTCTACTACCAGCTTGTAGTGTTCCAGATTGACATTATAGGATGCATCCCAAATGGCACTCTATTCCCTTTATAGTGCACTAGTTTTGACTAGGGCACATAGAGCTCTGGTCAAAAGTTATGCACTACATAGGGAACATGGTTCCCTTTGGGACACATATGTATAAATATGGCTATTTTCGGAATGTTCATTCAAGCATGAAGGACATCAAAGCACAGAAGCATGTCTCATGGTGCTTAGTTCATTTCAAAAGGATTTCAGCAGGCTGTTTGTCATGTCCGTGTTCTATGTCCTTACTCTGAGGCAGACTGACATACATCTAACAACATCTTATACATCACGAGTGGCGACATGTCTGCTCATGTTCCCGTCAGTGCGCATGGAAGGGCGAGCTAAAGTATTGTCACCATGGCAATCCATCAGACGCACCTGTTACCGCGTTCCCGTTAAACAGAGAGAGTTGAATTGAAAGAGAGGGAGAGAGAGAGAGAGTTGAAATGAAAGAGAGAGAGAGTTGAATTCAAAGAGAGAGAGAGAGCTGTTGAAAAGAAAATCAGCATTTTGTTAGGGGATAACATAGACGGTCGATCTATCTGTAGACTATGTCCTGACCTATCATAATATAAGAAAGTAGATCCCACCATGTCACATACGTGAGACCTTGTAGATTTAATTTCTCAATTGTTGATTTTCTTTTGAGTGAATTATTTCACATGTATGATCATTTTGTTGTTGAAATCTACACATTTTGTTGCTCAAAAACATCGTTTTTTTTTTTTACATTCTTGAAAACGAGAGGGTGCATTTTAAGAGATTTCATCCTGAT
>NC_034187.2:83619571-83740799 GCF_002021735.2 Oncorhynchus kisutch
ATTAAGCCCATGAAACTGGTAAACCCATGACACTGGTAAACCCATGAAACTGGTAAACCCATGGAACTGGTAAACCCATGGAACTGGTAAACCCATGAAACTGGTAAACCCATTAAATTCTTGATATGGTTATCAAGCTCAGACTCCATGTCATCAGATAAGACCTTCTGTTTCTTTGCTACTCTATCAAAGCTTCTCTTTTGCACAGGTACATGTTCATTGTCTTTTTTGTCGATTTACACTATCGGTCAATAATTTTAGAATTATTTTCAAGGGTTTTTCTTTATTTTTACTACTTTCTACATCGTAGAATAATAGTGAAGACATTCAAACTATGAAATAACGGTGGTTGGAACCAAAAACCTCAAATTTGGACTCATCAGACCAAAATACATATATATCTACCGGTCTAATGTCCATTGCTCATGTTTCTTGGCCTAAGTAAGTCTCTTCTTCTTATTGGTGTCCTTTAGTAGTGGTTTCTTTGCAGCAATTCGACCCTGAACAGTTGATGTTGAGATGTGTCTGCTACTTGAACTGCGTGAAGCATTTATTCGGGCTGCAATTTCTGAGGCTGGTAACTCTAATGAACTTATCCTCTGCAGCAGAGGTACCTCTGGGTCTTCCTTTCCTGTGGAGGTCCTCATGAGAGCCACTGCCATTATAGTGCTTGATGGTTTTTGTGACTGCACTTGAAGAAACTTTCAAAGATCTTGACATTTTCCGCATTGGCTGACCTTCATGTCTTAAAGTAATGATGGACTGTCATTTATCTTTACTTATTTGAGCTGTTCTTGACATAATATGGACTTGGTCTTTTACCAAATAGGACTATCTTCTGTATACCACCCCTAACTTGTCACAACACAACTGACTGGAAAACAGTCAGTTGTCATAAGGCCATCAGACAGTAAAATAGCCATCACTACCCGGCTTTCACTCAACTCTGCACCTCTGCCCTTATATACATAGACTTGAATCACTGGACACTTTATTAATGGAACACTCGTCACTTTAATAATGTGTACATACTGCTGTACTCATCTCATATCTATATACTGTATTCTATTCTACTGTATTTTAGTCTATGCTTTACTCATCTCATATCTATATACTGTATTCTATTCTACTGTATTTACTAACTCGTCACCTTAATAATGTGTGCATACTGCTGTACTCATCTCATATGTATATACTGTATTCTATTCTACTGTATTTACTAACTAGTCACCTTAATAATGTTTACATACTGCTTTACTCATCTCATATGTATATACTGTATTCTATTCTACTGTATTTACTAACTAGTCACTTTAATAATGGAACACTGGTCACTTTAATAATGTGTACATACTGCTGTACTCATCTCATATGTATATACTGTATTCTATTCTACTGTAGTTTAGTCAATGCTTTACTCATCTCATATGTATATACTGTATTCTATTATACTGTAGTTTAGTCTATGCTTTACTCATCTCATATCTATATGCTGTATTCTATTATACTGTAGTTTAGTCTATGCTTTACTCATCTCATATCTATATACTGTATTCTATTATACTGTAGTTTAGTCTATGCTTTACTCATCTCATATCTATATGCTGTATTCTATTCTACTGTAGTTTAGTCTATGCTTTACTCATCTCATATCTATATACTGTATTCTATTCTACTGTAGTTTAGTCAATGCTTTACTCATCTCATATCTATATACTGTATTCTATTCTACTGTAGTTTAGTCAATGCTTTACTCATCTCATATCTATATACTGTATTCTAATCTACTGTAGTTTAGTCAATGCTTTACTCATCTCATATCTATATACTGTATTCTATTCTACTGTAGTTTAGTCAATGCTTTACTCATCTCATATCTATATACTGTATTCTATTCTACTGTAGTTTAGTCAATGCTTTACTCATCTCATATGCATATACTGTATTCGATTCTACTGTAGTTTAGTCAATGCTTTACTCATCTCATATCTATATACTGTATTCTATTCTACTGTAGTTTAGTCAATGCTTTACTCATCTCATATCTATATACTGTATTCTATTCTACTGTAGTTTAGTCAATGCTTTACTCATCTCATATCTATATACTGTATTCTATTCTACTGTAGTTTAGTCAATGCTTTACTCATCTCATATCTATATACTGTATTCTATTCTACTGTAGTTTAGTCAATGCTTTACTCATCTCATATCTATATACTGTATTCTATTCTACTGTAGTTTAGTCAATGCTTTACTCATCTCATATGCATATACTGTATTCGATTCTACTGTAGTTTAGTCAATGCTTTACTCATCTCATATCTATATACTGTATTCTATTCTACTGTAGTTTAGTCAATGCTTTACTCATCTCATATGCATATACTGTATTCGATTCTACTGTAGTTTAGTCAATGCTTTACTCATCTCATATGCATATACTGTATTCTATTCTACTGTAGTTTAGTCAATGCTTTACTCATCTCATATCTATATACTGTATTCTATTCTACTGTAGTTTAGTCAATGCTTTACTCATCTCATATGCATATACTGTATTCTATTCTACTGTAGTTTAGTCAATGCTTTACTCATCTCATATGTATATACTGTATTCTATTGTATTTTAGTCAATGCCACTCTGACATTACTCAATGTAACATAAATGTTTTCTTAATTCAATTCAATTACATGCTTTTTCTTTTAGATTTGTGTGACTTTTTGTGAATGGTTTTTAGATACTACCAGACTGTTGGAGTTAGGAACGCAGCATTTCGTTACACCCACACTAACCTCTGCTAAATATGTGTATGGTCATTTGATTTGATTGGATTTGATTTGGTGAATGAGCTCTGCTGCTCTGGCTCCTTGTAGAATGGCTTGGCGGTCATTGTACCGGAGGACCTTGAAGATCAGCATCCTCGGGTATGTCTGAAGCATTACTAGTCCCAGGTCCTGAGTAGATGTGATGGGCTCTTTCTATCTCAACCGTGTGAGATATGGATGGAATCCATTTAGGGATCATTCTCTGTAGGAATTTGATGGGATCGTCAGTCTCGTCTCCTTCTTTTAAAGAAATTAATCATTTGAACGATCGTCCATTTCAGCCATCTTCAGCTGTGTCTTCTGCAATTGCACAAGACAGTCAATGGTTTTCCGTTTGTTTTCAGTTGGTTTTCCGATTGCTTTCAGTTGGTTTTCCGATTGCTTTCAGTTGGTTTTCCGTTTGTTTTCAGTTGGTTTTCCGTTTGCTTTCAGTTGGTTTTCCATTTGCTTTCAGTTGGTTTTCCATTTGCTTTCAGTTGGTTTTCCCTTTGCTTTCCCATATTTTCACCTTGCCACTTTAGTAGACAGATTGTCCATCACTTTCATCCACCTGTCAACGTTGACTGTAAGAGCTTCAACAGCTACCAAATTCTCTCTGTGTTTTCTGTTGAGTGGTTTCACCGCCTCAGCTAACACCAGTTGTAGCATAGCTTCGAGAGAGTTCTGTTGCTTGGCTAACGCCTCAGAAATCCCAGCAGCTATTTAAGTGCTGAGGGCTGCCTCGTGACGCTTAACTATAGACGAAGAAGTCGTAAAAAAGCAACGTTTTTCTTACCTCCTTGAGTAGTCAGCGTTGTTAATCAGTCTTGGGTTCGTTTATAAAGAGTTCAGTATCAAAATATTGTAATGCAATATGAGAAAGAGGTATTGGGTTTGTAGAGCTCTAGTGACTAGCGACCACAACGCCCATTGGTCAGGTGACCCTCTCAACTTTAAAGCACTTAGAAATTTCACGTTTGGCACAACTTCGATGAACATGGATGAACGTTTTAATTCTGACGTCAGACTGTTAGAGCTTGTTGTGCAAATAGTCACTAAGGTGCAGGTCTGTGTAGGGAGACAGCTAGGGTTAGATGTTCAGCAGTCTGATGGGCTGGTGGAAGAAGCCGTCTCGGAACCTGATGGCTTACCAGATGGTAACAGAGATACTCTACTCTACGCCACACAAATCCATAGAGACTCATACATACTTTTCTCCAGTCAAAAATCTTTGCACTGCCTTCTTGCAGTTTTTTGCAGTTTAGTACAATATCCTTCTCTCTCTCTCTCTCTCTCTCTCTCTCTCTCTCTCTCTCTCTCTCTCTCTCTCTCTCTCTCTCTCTCTCTCTCTCTGCTGCGTGTGATACGGGCAACCAGCTGTTCCGGATGACTGTGGGATCTCATTCTCCATGGCTGATGTGAGTACCGGTAAGTCTTTTAAAAGGGGTTAATACTCGCAAAGCCGCAGGACCAGACGGAATCCCCAGTCATGTCCGCAGAGAATGAGCAGACCATCTGGCAAGGGTCTTCACAGACATATTCAACATCTCATTGTCCCAGGGTGTAATCCCAACAAGTTACAAGCTGACCACCATTGTTCCTATTCCCAATAAATCAAAGGCAACCTGTTTAAATGATTATTGTCCTGTAGCACTGTCATGGATAAAAGAGAGTCCCCTCCGTCCCACCAGAGAGGAAGGGGGGGAGTAGGCCGGTCTTATGACTTTAACGACCTGCCGTAAACTCTCTCTCTGGACCTGCAGTATGGAGAAGAAGAAAGCAATCCTGTGTGTATAGAGAGAGAATCTGACGACAATACTCCAACATCCACAAGTGGAAAATGAAACAATTTTCCTAACATAATGAATGTGGGAGATGGTTGGTGGGGATCCAAACAATAAATCCTGTCAAAAGATTGTTTTGTGATATCATTCAATTATGGACAGTATAACTAAATGACTGTAAATCCACAAATGTATCTGTCCCAGTTATCAGCTTTACATCTAAATGTTCTAAAACGTATATGATTAAACATGAAACTATTTGTGTGAAGATGAAATTTGATTATATCTAACAAGCTAACAAGAGGAGAATTGTTTTTCATGTTAGCTTTTGCTGAGTCAGTGACCACGCCCACGTCATCCCTCCAAGGTGAGTGCATAAAAGGACTGCTAACTAAATTTACATTAGACCAATCAGGCGGACAGTGTTGAGCCGGACGTCACGAATGGTTAGAATCTACCAGACCAAAATGTGTGGAGCGGTGGCTACACTTTGAAATGGTTAAATACAGACCGACAGCGTGATCCTCTGAAACTCAACAGAGAAGAAGAAGACAAGACTAAGACATGCACCGCCTGCAGCTCTGCATGTAGTCTAGGAAACTCAACAGAGAAGAAGAAGACAAGACTAAGACATGCACCGCCTGCAGCTCTGCATGTAGTCTAGGAAACTCAACAGAGAAGAAGAAGACAAGACTAAGACATGCACCGCCTGCAGCTCTGCATGTAGTCTAGGAAACTCAACAGAGAAGAAGAAGACAAGACTAAGACATGCACCGCCTGCAGCTCTGCATGTAGTCTAGGAAACTCAACAGAGAAGAAGAAGACAAGACTAAGACATGCACCGCCTGCAGCTCTGCATGTAGTCTAGGAAACTCAACAGAGAAGAAGAAGACAAGACTAAGACATGCACCGCCTGCAGCTCTGCATGTAGTCTAGGAAACTCAACCGAAGATGAGAAAAGAAAAGAAGAACATTTCCCTATCAACACTGTGTGGTACGTTTGATGTATCCAGTCTAACGAACACTCAGAGACAAAGAAGCCTCGTACAACTGAGGACAACATTGTGACCTCTGGTGGACAACCAGAGACTTACACAACCAGAGACTTTCTCTCTAATTATTCGTAACAGACGGATCGAATGGTTTGAGAGAAGACAGACAAATACATCTAAACGTAAATATATGTTGCATTTCTAAACCGGAAAGAGCCGTTGTGCTGAATATTAATATTTACAGTGAGCGTATTATTCAACTGTATGTACGACAGTTTAATTTTTCTCCTTCTCCCGTTCTTTCTTTCCCCACCCCTTTCATTGTGTAACAAGCCGTCATATCGGGTTAGTCCACTAGGGACTTTTCATGGTGTACAAAGCCATCATATCAGGTTAGTCCACTAGGGACTTTTCATGGTGTACAAAGCCATCATATCAGGTTAGTCCACTAGGGACTTTTCATGGTGTACAAAGCCATCATATCAGCTTTTCATTGATTATGTTAGTAATCAATTCAACCTAATTGTGTGTGCTCAAGGAATTTCTGCGAGATGCTTTAGTTAGTTAGTAAATAAATAATTAACAACGAACCATAATCCCAACCCATAATCTTACCCTGCATGAATCGGGCAGGTAGCTAAACAACCAGGTTCAATGTTAGCTAGCTAACAGTAGGATATAACTAGTCAAGCCAATTTGTGTATCACTGAATCGTCATTTAGACTAGGGTTCAAGCAAATTTATGAAGTCAACGACATTCAGAATGAGACTGATATGAGGTAATGATTAATCATTTACTTTTATTGATTTAAGAGATATTCATTTATTAAATCGGGAGATAGTAACTCGTTAAATAACTTTTCCCGTGGTGCCCCAAGATTGCTAATGAGTTAATTGTTACATGATTCATTTAATCACGTAATAACTAAACATAGTTCATTGATTTGATAAAATAACAGTCATCACATTAATGGTAGTCGCATCATGACAGGACTCACATCTGTCATCCTGAAGTGTCTGGAAAGACTCCATTATCCCAGATAGACTGGATCCAATCCAACTTGCATAACGCCCCAATAGATCCATGGACAACACAATCTCAATTGCACTTCACACTGCTCTATCTCACCTCCATACTGCTCTATCCCACCTCCATACTGCTCTATCCCACCTCCACACTGCTCTATCCCACCTCCATACTGCTCTATCCCACCTCCATACTGCTCTATCCCACCTCCACACTGCTCTATCCCACCTCCATACTGCTCTATCCCACCTCCATACTGCTCTATCCCACCTCCATACTGCTCTCTCCCACCTCCATACTGCTCTATCCCATCTCCATACTGCTCTATCCCACCTCCATACTGTTCTCTCCCACCTCCATATTGCTCTCTCCCACCTCCATACTGCTCTCTCACCTCCATACTGCTCTATCCCACCTCCATACTGCTCTCTCACCTCCATACTGCTCTATCCCACCTCCATACTGCTCTATCCCACCTCCATACTGCTCTATCCCACCTCCATACTGCTCTATCCCACCTCCACACTGCTCTATCCCACCTCCATACTGCTCTATCCCACCTCCATACTGCTCTATCCCACCTCCATACTGCTCTCTCACCTCCATACTGCTCTATCCCACCTCCATACTGCTCTATCCCACCTCCATACTGCTCTATCCCACCTCCACACTGCTCTATCCCACCTCCATACTGCTCTATCCCACCTCCATACTGCTCTATCCCACCTCCATACTGCTCTCTCCCACCTCCATATTGCTCTCTCCCACCTCCATACTGCTCTCTCACCTCCATACTGCTCTATCCCACCTCCATACTGCTCTCTCACCTCCATACTGCTCTATCCCACCTCCATACTGCTCTATCCCACCTCCATACTGCTCTATCCCACCTCCACACTGCTCTATCCCACCTCCATACTGCTCTATCCCACCTCCATACTGCTCTATCCCACCTCCACACTGCTCTATCCCACCTCCATACTGCTCTATCCCACCTCCATACTGCTCTCTCCCACCTCCATACTGCTCTCTCCCACCTCCATACTGCTCTATCCCACCTCCATACTGCTCTATCCCACCTCCATACTGTTCTCTCCCACCTCCATATTGCTCTCTCCCACCTCCATACTGCTCTATCCCACCTCCATACTGCTCTATCCCACCTCCATACTGCTCTATCCCACCTCCATACTGCTCTATCCCACCTCCATACTGCTCTATCCCACCTCCATACTGCTCTATCTCACCTCCACACTGCTCTATCCCACCTCCATACTGCTCTATCCCACCTCCATACTGCTCTATCTCACCTCCATACTGCTCTACCCCACCTCCACACTGCTCTATCCCACCTCCATACTGCTCTCTCACCTCCATACTGCTCTCTCACCTCCATACTGCTCTATCCCACCTCCATACTGCTCTATCCCACCTCCATACTGCTCTATCCCACCTCCATACTGCTCTATCCCACCTCCATACTGCTCTATCTCACCAATCTAAAAGCAGATTTATCTAGCTCGGGCTAGACCCTAGGAACCTCAAGAGTTAACCAATCCTGTTAGCGGGTTATGCAACTCAGTTGTCTATACTTTCAACAGCAAAGTTAGACGAGACGGAAGTTTATGAAGTAGATCCCTTGTAAACAAAACGGGAGTAACGTAGATGTCTACGAGTCTTTATCGAAGTCCTGCCAACCTTGTGATACAGGATGAATCTTAGCTAGACCGAGAAGCCTTGAAATGGAGCTATGATGATTATGATCCCTACTATCCCAGTCCCTTATGAAGTGGCAGCATAAGAGATGATTTCCACCATTTTGGAATATTTAATGATAATAATTTTAAATTGAAAAAAGGTGTTATTGAGCGAACAATGATGGGCGCTGCAAACTTAAGCAGCCCGGGATCCAATTGGTCGGCGCCTTTTGGATTTCATGTTGCTAGCAAAGCATTCTGGACTTTTTCTGTCAATATATACTAAAAGAAAAGTTTTGACTATAATTTCTCTGATCATTGAGCAAGTTTCCGCCTATCAGCATCCAGCCTTATATCACTGTGAATAGGCTTAGAAGTGATTTAAAAGAGATGGTGATTAAATGCATCAATGATGGCATCCCCCCCCCCCCCGTAATGAGGCCAGTGTCTGAATCAATTTGTTGTGGCAGAGACGAGGAAGTAGAACCCTTCAGGGATTTGACAGTTTCCCAGAATTTAGCCGGGTTCCCATTTTACAATCCAAAAGAGATGTTACATAATAATCAGATTGAGCTTTTTCTCATTTGTCTTACACAATGATTCCTCAGTTGCTTAAAAGCTTGCCAGTCCGGGGCCTAAGCCTGTGTTCCTGACCTTGACCCAAGCATCATCTCTTTTATGAATGGCTTCTGATAATTCTGGAGTATCCCAGGTTTTCAATTAAACTATTTTTTTGAAAGGTGCATGATTATCCACAATAGTATTGAAAACATCTGATAAAAGGCTGAATGTTAAGAGCTCCCCCCGGGCCGAGGGAGAGTGAAAAAAAAAATAGATCCACAATGTTCAACCCAGTGTCCAAAATCTGTGTCTCTATCTCTGCTGAAAGGACAAACAACCCCAAACACATATCAAAAGCACCTTGGTTCAAGAAGAGATGCTGTACTCACCTTGAGTGGCCAGCGAAATGTCCAGATGTGAATCATATCCATAACCGATAATACCATAAGGCAGAAAGAGCAGTTGGGCGCAGAACAACCCTCAAACATTTAATAATTACAGCAGCCAAGTTTCCAGTAGAAAGGTGCAGCTCATTGATGGCTACAAGAAGCATTTATTTGCACTTAGCTTGGCCAAAGGCGGTATTAGCTTCAGTGTGCCAATAAAAAAGAATCCATGTAATTTGTCTTTATTTTCTAAATTAAAATTGCAAATTTAAGTTAGAATTTTTTTAAATGTGTATTGCCATGATGAAAATTATTTAACAAGGCGTGAACTTGAACTTATTCTAAAAGAAATAGGGAATTATTTCCCGGCCAGGCAGACTCTCCAGTTCTCTCTCTCTTTCTCTCTCTCTCTCTCAGCAGCGGTGAGTGTGGAACATCACTGGGAAGCCAGATTACAACCTATGTGTTGGGATAATTCATAATCAAATCAAATCAAATGTTTTTTGTCACATGCACCTAATACAACAGGTACTTCAAACCTGACAATGAAATGCTCTCTTACATTAGCCAACAATGCAGTTTTAAGAAAATACAACAAATAAAAAGTAAAAGATAAGAATAACAAATAATTAAAGAGCAGCAGTAAATAACAATGTGGAGGCTATATACAGGGGGTACCGGTACAGAGTCAATGTGGACACTATATACAGGGGGTACCAGTACAGAGTCAATGTGGAGGCTATATACAGGGGGTACCAGTACAGAGTCAATGTGGAGGCTATATACAGGGGTACCGGTACAGAGTCAATGTGGAGGCTATATACAGGGGGTACCAGTACAGAGTCAATGTGGAGGCTATATACAGGGGGTACCAGTACAGAGTCAATGTGGAGGCTATATACAGGGGGTACCGGTACAGAGTCAATGTGGAGGCTATATACAGGGTATTACGGTACAGAGTCAATGTGGAGGCTATATACAGGGTATTACGGTACAGAGTCAATGTGGAGGCTATATACAGGGTATTACGGTACAGAGTCAATGTGGAGGCTATATACAGGGTATTACGGTACAGAGTCAATGTGGAGGTTATATACAGGGTATTACGGTACAGAGTCAATGTGGAGGCTATATACAGGGTATTACGGTACAGAGTCAATGTGGAGGCTATATACAGGGTGTTACGGTACAGAGTCAATGTGGAGGCTATATACAGGGTATTACGGTACAGAGTCAATGTGGAGGCTATATACAGGGTATTACGGTACAGAGTCAACGTGGAGGCTATATACAGGGTATTACGGTACAGAGTCAATGTGGAGGCTATATACAGGGTATTACGGTACAGAGTCAATGTGGAGGCTATATACAGGGTGTTACGGTACAGAGTCAATGTGGAGGCTATATACAGGGTATTACGGTACAGAGTCAATGTGGAGGCTATATACAGGGTATTACGGTACAGAGTCAATGTGGAGGCTATATACAGGGTATTACGGTACAGAGTCAATGTGGAGGCTATATACAGGGTATTACGGTACAGAGTCAATGTGGAGGCTATATACAGGGTATTACGGTACAGAGTCAATGTGGAGGCTATATACAGGGTATTACGGTACAGAGTCAATGTGGAGGCTATATACAGGGTATTACGGTAGAGAGTCAATGTGGAGGCTATATACAGGGTATTACGGTACAGAGTCAATGTGGAGGCTATATACAGGGTATTACGGTACAGAGTCAATGTGGAGGCTATATACAGGGTGTTACGGTACAGAGTCAATGTGGAGGCTATATACAGGGTATTACGGTACAGAGTCAATGTGGAGGCTATATACAGGGTGTTACGGTACAGAGTCAATGTGGAGGCTATATACAGGGTATTACGGTACAGAGTCAATGTGGAGGTTATATACAGGGTATTACGGTACAGAGTCAATGTGGAGGCTATATACAGGGTATTACGGTACAGAGTCAATGTGGAGGCTATATACAGGGTATTACGGTACAGAGTCAATGTGGAGGCTATATACAGGGTATTACGGTACAGAGTCAATGTGGAGGCTATATACAGGGTGTTACGGTACAGAGTCAATGTGGAGGCTATACACAGGGTATTACGGTACAGAGTCAATGTGGAGGCTATATACAGGGTATTACGGTAGAGAGTCAATGTGGAGGCTATATACAGGGTATTACGGTACAGAGTCAATGTGGAGGCTATATACAGGGTATTACGGTACAGAGTCAATGTGGAGGCTATATACAGGGTGTTACGGTACAGAGTCAATGTGGAGGCTATATACAGGGTGTTACGGTACAGAGTCAATGTGGAGGCTATATACAGGGTGTTACGGTACAGAGCCAATGTGGAGGCTATATACAGGGTGTTACGGTACAGAGTCAATGTGGAGGCTATATACAGGGGGTACCGGTACAGAGTCAATGTGGAGGCTATATACAGGGGGTACCGGTACAGAGTCAATGTGGAGGCTATATACAGGGGGTACTGATACAGAGTCAATGTGGAGGCTATATACAGGGGGTACCGATACAGAGTCAATGTGGAGGCTATATACAGGGGGTACCTGGTACAGAGTCAATGTGGAGGCTATATACAGGGGGTACCGGTACAGAGTCAATGTGGAGGCTATATACAGAGGGTACCGGTACAGAGTCAATGTGGAGGCTATATACAGGGTGTTACGTTACAGAGTCAATTGCGTTGTTAAGAACCAGACACCATTACACACAGGGAACTTAAACAGTGAAATTGTCAACCTTGTTCGCATAGCGATGATGAAAAGAATGTGATTTAGGCTGTAATGATCTCCAAACGTATCATCATTATGTCATCACACTGTTGATATAGAAATGGACGCAATGATAGTTTATCGAATCCCATTGTGATGCAGAGGGGGACACTTTTTGGACGGGGACATTATCTGGCATGACAGACCCCCGACCAAATAATTATTTACATTTCTGGGGCAACTCAGTCGAGGTCTCAACACACTGTTGAGAGTTACAATAGTAGAATACCCCAGAAATCGAAATTCAGCAATCAGTCAATTAGCCACGTCAGCTAGGAAACAACAGTTCAGCTGCGAAGCGTTAGGCCACAAGCTCACAGAACGGGACTGCCGAGTGCAAAGCGTTAGGCCACACAAGCTCACAGAACGGGACTGCCGAGTGCGAAGCGTTAGGCCACAAGCTCACAGAACGGGACTGCCGAGTGCGAAGCGTTAGGCCACACAAGCTCACAGAACGGGACTGCCGAGTGCGAAGAGTTAGGCCACACAAGCTCACAGAACGTGACTGCCGAGTGCTGAAGCTCGTAAAAATGTCCTCGGTTGCAACACTCACTACCGAGTTCCAAACAGCCTCTGGAAGCCACGTAAGCACAATAACTGTTAGTCGGGAGCTACGTGAAATGGGTTTCCGTGGCCGAGCAGCCGCACACAAGCCTAAGATCACCAATGCCGAGCGTCGGCTGGAGTGATGTAAAGCTCCCTGCCACTGGACTCTGGAGCAGTGGAAACACATTCTCTGGAGTGATGTAAAGCTCGCTACCACTGGTCTCTGGAGCAGTGGAAACACATTCTCTGGAGTGATGTAAAGCTCGCTACCACTGGTCTCTGGAGCAGTGGAAACACATTCTCTGGAGTGATGTAAAGCTCGCTACCACTGGAATCTGGAGCAGTGGAAACACATTCTCTGGAGTGATGTAAAGCTCCCTGCCACTGGACTCTGGAGCAGTGGAAACACATTCTCTGGAGTGATGTAAAGCTCGCTACCACTGGTCTCTGGAGCAGTGGAAACACATTCTCTGGAGTGATGTAAAGCTCGTTACCACTGGTCTCTGGAGCAGTGGAAACACATTCTCTGGAGTGATGTAAAGCTCGCTACCACTGGACTCTGGAGCAGTGGAAACACATTCTCTGGAGTGATGTAAAGCTCGCTACCACTGGACTCTGGACCAGTGGAAACACATTCTCTGGAGTGATGTAAAGCCCCCTGCCACTGGACTCTGGAGCAGTGGAAACACATTCTCTGGAGTGATGTAAAGCTCCCTGCCACTGGACTCTGGAGCAGTGGAAACACATTCTCTGGAGTGATGTAAAGCTCCCTGCCACTGGACTCTGGAGCAGTGGAAACACATTCTCTGGAGTGATGTAAAGCTCGCTACCACTGGTCTCTGGAGCAGTGGAAACACATTCTCTGGAGTGATGTAAAGCTCGCTACCACTGGTCTCTGGAGCAGTGGAAACACATTCTCTGGAGTGATGTAAAGCTCGCTACCACTGGTCTCTGGAGCAGTGGAAACACATTCTCTGGAGTGATGTAAAGCTCGCTACCACTGGACTCTGGAGCAGTGGAAACACATTCTCTGGAGTGATGTAAAGCTCGCTACCACTGGACTCTGGACCAGTGGAAACACATTCTCTGGAGTGATGTAAAGCCCCCTGCCACTGGACTCTGGAGCAGTGGAAACACATTCTCTGGAGTGATGTAAAGCTCCCTGCCACTGGACTCTGGAGCAGTGGAAACACATTCTCTGGAGTGATGTAAAGCTCCCTGCCACTGGACTCTGGAGCAGTGGAAACACATTCTCTGGAGTGATGTAAAGCTCGCTACCACTGGTCTCTGGAGCAGTGGAAACACATTCTCTGGAGTGATGTAAAGCTCGCTACCACTGGTCTCTGGAGCAGTGGAAACACATTCTCTGGAGTGATGTAAAGCTCGCTACCACTGGACTCTGGAGCAGTGGAAACACATTCTCTGGAGTGATGTAAAGCTCCCTGCCACTGGACTCTGGAGCAGTGGAAACACATTCTCTGGAGTGATGTAAAGCTCGATACCACTGGTCTCTGGAGCAGTGGAAACACATTCTCTGGAGTGATGTAAAGCTCGTTACCACTGGTCTCTGGAGCAGTGGAAACACATTCTCTGGAGTGATGTAAAGCTCGCTACCACTGGACTCTGGAGAAGTGGAAACACATTCTCTGGAGTGATGTAAAGCTCCCTGCCACTGGACTCTGGAGCAGTGGAAACACATTCTCTGGAGTGATGTAAAGCTCCCTGCCACTGGACTCTGGAGCAGTGGAAACACATTCTCTGGAGTGATGTAAAGCTCCCTGCCACTGGACTCTGGAGCAGTGGAAACACATTCTCTGGAGTGATGTAAAGCTCGCTACCACTGGTCTCTGGAGCAGTGGAAACACATTCTCTGGAGTGATGTAAAGCTCGCTACCACTGGTCTCTGGAGCAGTGGAAACACATTCTCTGGAGTGATGTAAAGCTCGCTACCACTGGTCTCTGGAGCAGTGGAAACACATTCTCTGGAGTGATGTAAAGCTCACTGCCACTGGTCTCTGGAGCAGTGGAAACACATTCTCTGGAGTGATGGAAAGCTAGCTGCCACTGGTCTCTGGAGCAGTGGAAACACATTCTCTGGAGTGATGTAAAGCTCGCTACCACTGGTCTCTGGAGCAGTGGAAACACATTCTCTGGAGTGATGTAAAGCTCACTGCCACTGGTCTCTGGAGCAGTGGAAACACATTCTCTGGAGTGATGTAAAGCTCCCTGCCACTGGACTCTGGAGCAGTGGAAACACATTCTCTGGAGTGATGTAAAGCTCGATACCACTGGTCTCTGGAGCAGTGGAAACACATTCTCTGGAGTGATGTAAAGCTCGTTACCACTGGTCTCTGGAGCAGTGGAAACACATTCTCTGGAGTGATGTAAAGCTCGCTACCACTGGACTCTGGAGAAGTGGAAACACATTCTCTGGAGTGATGTAAAGCTCCCTGCCACTGGACTCTGGAGCAGTGGAAACACATTCTCTGGAGTGATGTAAAGCTCCCTGCCACTGGACTCTGGAGCAGTGGAAACACATTCTCTGGAGTGATGTAAAGCTCCCTGCCACTGGACTCTGGAGCAGTGGAAACACATTCTCTGGAGTGATGTAAAGCTCGCTACCACTGGTCTCTGGAGCAGTGGAAACACATTCTCTGGAGTGATGTAAAGCTCGCTACCACTGGTCTCTGGAGCAGTGGAAACACATTCTCTGGAGTGATGTAAAGCTCGCTACCACTGGTCTCTGGAGCAGTGGAAACACATTCTCTGGAGTGATGTAAAGCTCACTGCCACTGGTCTCTGGAGCAGTGGAAACACATTCTCTGGAGTGATGGAAAGCTAGCTGCCACTGGTCTCTGGAGCAGTGGAAACACATTCTCTGGAGTGATGTAAAGCTCGCTACCACTGGTCTCTGGAGCAGTGGAAACACATTCTCTGGAGTGATGTAAAGCTCACTGCCACTGGTCTCTGGAGCAGTGGAAACACATTCTCTGGAGTGATGAATCACGCTTCACCATCTGGCCATCCGACGGATGAATCTGGGTTTTGGGGATGCCAGGAGAACGCTACCTGCCCCAATGCATAGTTCCAACGCTAAAGTTTGGTGGAGGAAGAATAATGGTCTGGGACTGTTTAATCGCCCAACATTAGCGCCCGACCTAACTAATGCTCTTGTGGCTGAATGGAAGCAAGTCCCCACAGTAATGTTCCAACATCTAGTGGAAAGCCTTCCCAGAAGAGTGGAGGCTGTTATAGCAGCAAAGGGGGGACCAACTCCATATTAATGCCCATGATTTTGGAATGAGATGTTCAACGAGCAGGTATCCACATACTTATGGTCATGTAGTGTAGCTAGATGCCAATGTTCCCCGTAAACGATCTCCACAGAATTGCCACAACGTCAACGTTGGAGAAGGGAGAAGAAGGGCGTTGGAGAAGGGCTGTCAATTCTACGAATCGTTCTATTTAACCGATTACGAAGGTATGAATACTTAATATTAACAGCCAACTAGCTATCTAGCTAGGCTAGCCCAGTAGTTGCCAGCAGCAGCACCAGCGTTAGCCGGCTCGCTAAACTAGTAAACAAAACAACCGAAGTTAAATTAAGTTACTACCTGGCAATCTAAGCAGAGTTGTGTCAATGAGTAGATCGGCTCTCAGTAAGACATATCACAGGGTTTGTGCAGGCTGAAATATTTGGTGTTTGGATGCTATCGGCAGCGGTGTAAACTTGGTATCGTAAATTCTTTATTTATTGAATTATCATTTTTTTCATTCACTTCTATTTTTGACCTGCGCTATTTGAGCTTAGAGCTCAGAATGTCACTGTACCCTGCAATTGCATCTGTCACCCCCCCGTGCATGTGACTAATAAAATAATCTATCTATCTTCTCTTCTCGTCTTCATCATCTGATCTGATTTGGAGAGAGAGAGAGATGCAGTGGGATAAGAATAGACCAGGGAAGGAAGCCACATGAGACTATTGAGATGTGCCCTTAGGGTAATGACAGAAGGAGGTATGTTAGCAGTCTTAGAGACATTCTCAGAAAAAAAACAGGGTGACTACCTATTTATGGGAAGGTCCACACACTGTTTTTACATTTTACATCATCAATGTCAGCCGTAACCAAAACTTTACAGAGGCGACCATTATTGGTCGACCATTATTGGTCGAATGGAACACATTGGAATGAACCAATAATTTGTCGTTTTGATCCATTTAGTACATGTTTATGTTTGAGTAGGAGGTTGCACTGTTGTTCATAATGATGTCATCTTTCTGAGTCCACCTTTACCACCTGTTATCGCTGAACTTGTTTAAAGTTATTAGTGGTATTAGGGTAAATGTCTCTCCCTGACCGCTCATTGAAAGGGTCACGGATTGGCATTTTCTCGACTGATCAGAGAGATGATGAGTCAAACTATGGGTGGAAGTTGCCCTTAAACCATCCAGTGCAGTCAAAACAAATATTTTCTATATATTTCCACACTATGAGCTTGGAAAAAATACTGTGACGTTGTGAAAATTATGATTAATGCCTTTTAGTGTAAGTGCTGTTTGAAAAGCCTGAAATTTCAGCCTGTTTTGGTGGGATGGAGTTATGACCTGCCTGGTGACATCACCAGGTGCTAAATTAGTTAAGATAGACCAATAAGAGAGTTCCAAACCTCTCTGCCAATAAGAGCTAGTTTTCCGTTGTCCCCGCCCCACTCAGACCACTCCCAGACAGTCCTAGAAAAATGATTACTTGAGAAATGTCTCATTGCTAAGAAGCTATTTTTATTTAATTTTGACCATTTGAATTGAAAACAATCACGGTAAGGTATTGTTACCCAGAAAGTGATATTGAGATAAAAATGGCTGCATTGTTGGTATTGGTGTATGTATCTGTTGCCAGATAAGCCTAAATTCTTTAGCTATTTTATATTGTCAAATCAAATCATTGGACTTTTAAGCACAAAACTAGGATCAGCTGACATTTGCCAGTAGTAACATGAATCATTCAGGGAGAGAATTATACAACTGACCAGAGATCAGCGTTTGTTGTCCTTCTTTATGAGGACTATCTCTGTGTCTCTCCTCCACCACCCACACGCAAGCGAATGCAGGCACGCACACACTCTCCCCTGACCCCTCTCCCTGCTAGACTAATATCCCAGACGGATAGATGATGTGCCACTCGGTGCATTGTCTCTCTTAATCACAGGGAGGGAGATGGGGGAGAAGAGAGGGGAGAGGGGGTGGGGGAACCGGGAAGGGGGATGTGAAAAGGGGAAGATATGACAGACGGGTGAGGCGGGTGAGGAATGGAGGCTGATCAGCCATGACGATCACCTGAAATCGTACAATGAATCCATCTCATTGCCAATTAAGAGAGAGAGAAAGAGAGAGAGAGAGACTAACTATTGTGGTAATAAGTAAGTGAGAAGAGGGAGAGAAGGAGGGAGAGGATGAGTGGAAGGAGAGGAGGGACAGGAGAAGAGGTGGGACAGGAAGGTGAGGAAGAAGAGGGAAAGGAGGAGAGGAAGGAGAGGAAGAGGGGTTGGAGAGGAAGGAGAGGAGGGGAGAGGGAGAGGAGAAAGGAGAGGAAGAGGGGGAGGAGAGGGAGGAGAGGAAGAGAGGGCACAGGGAAGAGGAATGTTTGTTTTGACCCTGGGTAAAGAGAGATATTGAAGGAGGTTGTTCTTTTCACACATTCACCTTCAGTAACACACACACACACACACACACACACACACACACACACACACACACACACACACACACACACACACACACTGAATCACTCACTCACTCACTCACTCACTCATTCTCACACACACTGACTCACACACATACACACAAGGGTTGAATGGCGGGAACCAGTTTAATGAGATTTACTGGGATTTACCGCCCATAACCACTATATTTTTCCGGGACAAATAACTGCGAGAAACCAGCAAATTATAATCAATAATTTATATGAACAGCATGGCGTGAGATGGAACTGTTATATTAGACACAAGGTCTAAATCTGGCTTCTCTACGGCCTCTAAAATGATGAATTATCAACACTCAGTGTGGGGACAGACAGACCATCTCAGGGTGGGGACAGACAGCACATCTCAGGGTGGGGACAGACAGCCCATCTCAGGGTGGGGACAGACAGCCCATCTCAGGGTGGGGACAGACAGCCCGTCTCAGGGTGGGGACAGACAGCCCATCTCAGGGTGGGGACAGACAGCCCATCTCAGGGTGGGGACAGACAGTCCATCTCAGGGTGGGGACAGACAGCCCATCTCAGGGTGGGAACAGACAGTCCATCTCAGGGTGGGAACAGACAGTCCATCTCAGGGTGGGGACAGACAGCCCATCTCAGGGTGGGGACAGACAGCCCATCTCAGGGTGGGGACAGACAGTCCATCTCAGGGTGGGAACAGACAGTCCATCTCAGGGTGGGAACAGACAGTCCATCTCAGGGTGGGGACAGACAGCCCATCTCAGGGTGGGGACAGACAGCCCATCTCAGGGTGGGGACAGACAGCACATCTCAGGGTGGGGACAGACAGCCCATCTCAGGGTGGGAACAGACAGTCCATCTCAGGGTGGGGACAGACAGCCCATCTCAGGGTGGGGACAGACAGCCCATCTCAAAGTGGGGACAGAGGGCCCATCTCAGGGTGGGGATTTAACCCTCTGTTTCCCCTCATGTCTTTGTCAGAGATTGTTTATTGTCAGTGTAGTGTTTTTTGTTGTATAGGTGCGCGACGGGTCTTCGTACCCATATTTGTTTATATTCTTTTCCTGTTTAGTGTTATGGAGCATGTTACTGGGACATTATTAAAAGACTCCATTTTACACTCTGTTTGACTCTCCTGCGCCTGACTTCCCTGCCACCTATACACATATGCCTGACAACAGCCCATCTCAGGGTAGGGGACAAACAGCCCTTCTCAGGGTGGGGACAGACAGCCCATCTCAGTTTGCAGCTCATTTCACAATGCATGTAGACCTATCATCTCATCATGGTTACTTTCTTTCTTGTGACAGGTAGGTCTGCGTTTAGTGCAGTAGAGTCTACGCTACAGTAATATGAAGACCGAATGTGCGTCTAATTTACCCATCTCCATCTGGCTTTCGAGAGTCACATAATAATGTTATTGTAAAGATAATTAAAAAATATATATTTTAGCTGCAGAGTTTTAAAAATATCTCATCTTGGGATTATCGTTGCTTTAAATCAGTGCACTGACAAGCAATCTCTACAGCAGTCTTTCTCTCTCTCCATCAACTCCATTAAAATTGCATCTAAAATAGAAAATTCTGTTCTAGACTGATATATAGCCCTATATATAGATGTCCTAGCCTACCTCTTTCAGGAAATACATTCAATGGAGCATTAGCGTTATATTTAGCTAATTAATGATTGGTTATGCATAATATTATTAAAACATTATGCTCCCGAGTGGCGCATAGGTCTACTGCACTGCGTCTCAGTGCTCGAGGCGTCACTACAGTCCCTGGTTAAAATCCAGACTGTATCACATCCGACTGCGATTGGGAATTCCATAGGGCGGCACACAATTGTCCCAGTGTTGTCCGGGTTTGGCCGAGTTTGGCCGTCATTGGAGATAAGAATTTGTTCTTAACTAACTTGCCAAGTTAAATAAAAAATAAAAAAAACTTCTAACTTATGGCCTCTGTCTCTTGCGGAATATGCAAGAATACACAAGTGCTCCGCTGGTCCCTCCTTAAAAAACACTCCTTAGTTAGGGGTCCCATGTAGGAAAAGCTAGACTAGAATAGCTTGCTGGAAATGTTTTCTTTTTTGCATGTCTTAGACTATTCAAAGAGCTTGTTTGCTGTTAAACACAGGAGCCAAGAGAACTCTAGGTTAGTTTGATAGAAGAGTGAACGCGCTAGGGCGGTAGGCTATAGCAGTTATTAACTCAGACCCATAACCATTCAGATGGCGGTAGACTATAGCAGTTATTAATTTGGACCCATAACCATTCAGATGGTGGTAGACTATAGCAGTTATTAATTCAGACCCATAACCATTTAGATGGTGGTAGACTATAGCATTTATTAATTCAGACCCATAACCATTCAGATGGTGGTAGGCTATAGCAGTTATTAATTCAGACCCATAACCATTCAGATGGTGGTAGACTAAAGCAGTTATTAATTCAGACCCATAACCATTCAGACCCATAACCATTCAGCTGGTGGTAGGCTATAGCAGTTATTAATTCAGACCCATAACCATAACCATTCAGACCCATAACCATTCAGCTGGTGGTAGACTATAGCAGTTATTAATTCAGACCCATAACCATTCAGATGGTGGTAGCATATGGCAGTTATTAATTCAGACCCATAAACATTCAGATGGTGGTAGACTATAGCAGTTATTAATTCAGGGCCATAACCATTCAGATGGTGGTAGGCTATAGCAGTTATTAATTCAGACCCATAACCATTCAGACCCATTACCATTCAGACCCATAACCATTCAGATGGTGGTAGACTATAGCAGTTATTAATTCAGACCCATAATCATTCAGATGGTGGTAGACTATTGCAGTTATTAATTCAGACCATAACCATTCAGATGGTGGTAGACTATAGCAGTTATTAATTCGGACCCAGAACCATTCAGATGGTGGTAGACTATAGCAGTTATTAATTCAGACCCATAACCATTCAGACCAATAACATTTCAGATGGTGGTAGGCTATAGCAGTTATTAACTCAGACCCATAACCATTCAGACTCATAACCATTCAGATGGTGGTAGACTATAGCAGTTATTAATTCAGACCCATAACCATTCAGATGGTGGTAGGCTATAGCAGTTATTAATTCAGACCCATAACCATTCAGATGGTGGTTTCGCTATAGCAGTTATTAATTCAGACCCATAACCATTCAGACCCATAACCATTCAGACCCATAACCATTCAGATGGTGGTTGGCTATAGCAGTTATTAATTCAGACCCATAACCATTCAGACCCATAACCATTCAGCTGGTGGTAGGCTATAGCAGTTATTAATTCAGACCCATAACCATAACCATTCAGACCCATAACCATTCAGATGGTGGTAGGCTATAGCAGTTATTAATTCAGACCCATAACCATTCAGATGGTGGTAGACTATAGCAGTTATTAATTCAGACCCATAACCATTCAGATGCTGGTAGGCTAGAGCAGTTATTAATTCAGACCCATAACCATTCAGACCCATAACCATTCAGATGGTGGTAGACTGTAGCATTTATGAATTCAGACCCATAACCATTCAGATGGTGGTAGACTATAGCAGTTATTAATTCAGACCCATAACCATTCAGATGGTGGTAGACTATAGCAGTTATTAATTCGGACCCATAACCATTCAGATGGTGGTAGACTATAGCAGTTATTAATTCAGACCCATAACCATTCAGACCAATAACATTTCAGATGGTGGTAGGCTATAGCAGTTATTAACTCAGACCCATAACCATTCAGTCTCATAACCATTCAGATGGTGGTAGACTATAGCATTTATGAATTCAGACCCATAACCATTCAGATGGTGGTAGACTATAGCAGTTATTAATTCAGACCCATAACCATTCAGATGGTGGTAGACTATAGCAGTTATTAATTCGGACCCATAACCATTCAGATGGTGGTAGACTATAGCAGTTATTAATTCAGACCCATAACCATTCAGACCAATAACATTTCAGATGGTGGTAGGCTATAGCAGTTATTAACTCAGACCCATAACCATTCAGTCTCATAACCATTCAGATGGTGGTAGACTATAGCAGTTATTAATTCAGACCCATAACCATTCAGATGGTGGTAGGCTATAGCAGTTATTAATTCAGACCCATAACCATTCAGATGGTGGTTGGCTATAGCAGTTATTAATTCAGACCCATAACCATTCAGATGGTGGTAGACTATAGCAGTTATTAATTCAGACCCATAACCATTCAGATGGTGGTAGACTATAGCAGTTATTAATTCGTACCCATAACCATTCAGATGGTGGTAGACTATAGCAGTTATTAATTCAGACCCATAACCATTCAGACCAATAACATTTCCGATGGAGGTAGACTATAGCATTTATGAATTCAGACCCATAACCTTTGAGATGGTGGTAGACTATAGCAGTTATTAATTCAGACCCATAACCATTCAGATGGTGGTAGACTATAGCAGTTATTAATTCGGACCCATAACCATTCAGATGGTGGTAGACTATAGCAGTTATTAATTCAGACCCATAACCATTCAGACCAATAACATTTCAGATGGTGGTAGGCTATAGCAGTTATTAACTCAGACCCATAACCATTCAGACTCATAACCATTCAGATGGTGGTAGACTATAGCAGTTATTAATTCAGACCCATAACCATTCAGATGGTGGTAGGCTATAGCAATTATTAATTCAGACCCATAACCATTCAGATGGTGGTTGGCTATAGCAGTTATTAATTCAGACCCATAACCATTCAGATGGTGGTAGACTATAGCAGTTATTAATTCAGACCCATAACCATTCAGATGGTGGTAGGCTATAGCAGTTATTAATTCAGACCGATAACCATTCAGATGGTGGTAGGCTGTAGCAGTTATTAATTCAGACCCATAACCATTCAGACCAATACCATTCAGATGGTGGTAGACTATAGCAGTTATTAATTCAGACCCATTACCATTCAGATGGTGGTAGACTATAGCGGTTTTAATTCAGACACATAACCATTCAGATGGTGGTAGACTATAGCAGTTATTATCTCAGACCCATAACCATTCAGATGGTGGTAGACTATAGCAGTTATTAATTCAGACCCATAACCATTCAGATGGTGGTAGACTATAGCAGTTATTAATTCAGACCCATAACCATTCAGATGGTGGTAGACTATAGCAGTTATTATCTCAGACCCATAACCATTCAGATGGTTGGTAGACTATAGCAGTTATTAATTCAGACCCATAACCACTCAGACCCATAACCATTCAGATGGTGGTAGACTATAGCAGTTATTAATTCCGAACCATAACCATTCAGACCCATAACCATTCAGATGGTGGTAGACTATAGCAGTTATTAATTCAGACCCATAACCATTCAGATGGTGGTATACTATAGCAGTTATTAATTCAGACCCATAACCATTCAGCTGGTGGTAGACTATAGCAGTTATTAATTCAAACCCATAACCATTCAGATGGTGGTAGGCTATAGCAGTTATTAATTCAGACCCATAACCATTCAGATGGTGGTAGACTATAGCAGTTATTAATTCAGACCCATAACCATTCAGACCCATAACATTTCAGATGGTGGTAGACTATAGCAGTTATTAATTCAGACCCATAACCATTCAGATGGTGGTAGACTATAGCAGTTATTAATTCAGACCCATAACCATTCAGATGGTGGTAGGCTATAGCAGTTATTAATTCAGACCCATAACCACTCAGACCCATAACCATTCAGATGGTGGTAGACTATAGCAGTTATTAATTCCGAACCATAACCATTCAGATGGTGGTATACTATAGCAGTTATTAATTCAGACCCATAACCATTCAGCTGGTGGTAGACTATAGCAGTTATTAATTCAGACCCATAACCATTCAGATGGTGGTAGGCTATAGCAGTTATTCATTCAGACCCATAACCATTCAGATGGTGGTAGACTATAGCAGTTATTCATTCAGACCCATAACCATTCAGACCCATAACATTTCAGATGGTGGTAGACTATAGCAGTTATTAATTCAGACCCATAACCATTCAGATGGTGGTAGACTATAGCAGTTATTAATTCAGACCCATAACCATTCAGATGGTGGTAGGCTATAGCAGTTATTAATTCAGACCCATAACCATTCAGATGGTGGTAGACTATAGCAGTTATTAATTCAGACCCATAACCATTCAGATGGTGGTAGACTATAACAGTTATTAATTCAGACCCATAACCATTCAGATGGTGTTAGGCTGTAGCAGTTATTAATTCAGACCAATAACCATTCAGACCAATACCATTCAGATGGTGGTAGACTATAGCAGTTATTAATTCAGACACATAACCATTCAGATGGTGGTAGACTATAGCAGTTATTAATTCAGACCCATAACCATTCAGATGGTGGTAGACTATAGCAGTTATTATCTCAGACCCATAACCATTCAGATGGTGGTAGACTATAGCAGTTATTAATTCAGACCCATAACCATTCAGATGGTGGTAGACTATAGCAGTTATTAATTCAGACCCATAACCATTCAGATGGTGGTAGGATATAGCAGTTATTAATTCAGACCCATAACCATTCAGATGGTGGTAGACTATAGCAGTTATTAATTCAGACCCATAACCATTCAGATGGTGGTAGGCTATAGCAGTTATTAATTCAGACCCATAACCACTCAGACCCATAACCATTCAGATGGTGGTAGACTATAGCAGTTATTAATTCCGAACCATAACCATTCAGATGGTGGTATACTATAGCAGTTATTAATTCAGACCCATAACCATTCAGCTGGTGGTAGACTATAGCAGTTATTAATTCAGACCCATAACCATTCAGATGGTGGTAGGCTATAGCAGTTATTCATTCAGACCCATAACCATTCAGATGGTGGTAGACTATAGCAGTTATTCATTCAGACCCATAACCATTCAGACCCATAACATTTCAGATGGTGGTAGACTATAGCAGTTATTAATTCAGACCCATAACCATTCAGATGGTGGTAGACTATAGCAGTTATTAATTCAGACCCATAACCATTCAGATGGTGGTAGGCTATAGCAGTTATTAATTCAGACCCATAACCATTCAGATGGTGGTAGACTATAGCAGTTATTAATTCAGACCCATAACCATTCAGATGGTGGTAGACTATAACAGTTATTAATTCAGACCCATAACCATTCAGATGGTGTTAGGCTGTAGCAGTTATTAATTCAGACCAATAACCATTCAGACCAATACCATTCAGATGGTGGTAGACTATAGCAGTTATTAATTCAGACACATAACCATTCAGATGGTGGTAGACTATAGCAGTTATTAATTCAGACCCATAACCATTCAGATGGTGGTAGACTATAGCAGTTATTATCTCAGACCCATAACCATTCAGATGGTGGTAGACTATAGCAGTTATTAATTCAGACCCATAACCACTCAGACCCATAACCATTCAGATGGTGGTAGACTATAGCAGTTAATAATTCCGAACCATTACCATTCAGACCCATAACCATTCAGATGGTGGTAGACTATAGCAGTTATTAATTCAGACCCATAACCATTCAGATGGTGGTATACTATAGCAGTTATTAATTCAGACCCATAACCATTCAGCTGGTGGTAGACTATAGCAGTTATTAATTCAGACCCATAACCATTCAGATGATGGTAGGCTATAGCAGTTATTAATTCAGACCCATAACCATTCAGATGGTGGTAGACTATAGCAGTTATTATCTCAGACCCATAACCATTCAGATGGTGGTAGACTATAGCAGTTATTAATTCAGACCCATAACCATTCAGATGGTGGTAGGCTATAGCAGTTATTAATTCAGACCCATAACCATTCAGACCAATACCATTCAGATGGTGGTAGACTATAGCAGTTATTAATTCAGACCCATAACCATTCAGATGGTGGTAGACTATAGCAGTTATTAATTCAGACACATAACCATTCAGATGGTGGTAGACTATAGCAGTTATTATCTCAGACTCATAACCATTCAGATGGTGGTAGACTATAGCAGTTATTAATTCAGACCCATAACCATTCAGATGGTGGTAGACTATAGCAGTTATTAATTCAGACCCATAACCATTCAGATGGTGGTAGACTATAGCAGTTATTATCTCAGACCCATAACCATTCAGATGGTGGTAGACTATAGCAGTTATTAATTCAGACCCATAACCACTCAGACCCATAACCATTCAGATGGTGGTAGACTATAGCAGTTATTAATTCCGAACCATAACCATTCAGACCCATAACCATTCAGATGGTGGTAGACTATAGCAGTTATTAATTCAGACCCATAACCATTCAGATGGTGGTATACTATAGCAGTTATTAATTCAGACCCATAACCATTCAGCTGGTGGTAGACTATAGCAGTTATTAATTCAGACCCATAACCATTCAGATGATGGTAGGCTATAGCAGTTATTAATTCAGACCCATAACCATTCAGATGGTGGTAGACTATAGCAGTTATTAATTCAGACCCATAACCATTCAGACCCATAACATTTCAGATGGTGGTAGACTATAGCAGTTATTAATTCAGACCCATAACCATTCAGATGGTGGTAGACTATAGCAGTTATTAATTCAGACCCATAACCATTCAGATGGTGGTAGGCTATAGCAGTTATTAATTCAGACCCATAACCATTCAGACCAATAAAGTTTCAGATCGTGGTAGGCTATAGCAGTTATTAACTCAGACCCATAACCATTCAGAATCGTAACCATTCAGATGGTGGTAGACTATAGCAGTTATTAATTCAGACCGATAAACATTCAGACCCATAACCATTCAGATGGGGGTAGACTATAGCAGTTATTAATTCAGACCCATAAACATTCAGATGGTGGTAGGCTATAGCAGTTATTAATTCAGACCCATAACCATTCAGATGGTGGTAGACTATAGCAGTTATTAATTCAGACCAATAACCATTCAGATGGTGGTAGACTATAGCAGTTATTAATTCAGACCCAAAACCATTCAGATGGTGGTAGGCTATAGCAGTTATTAATTCAGACCGATAACCATTCAGATGGTGGTAGGCTGTAGCAGTTATTAATTCAGACCCATAACCATTCAGACCAATACCATTCAGATGGTGGTAGACTATAGCGGTTATTAATTCAGACACATAACCATTCAGATGGTGGTAGACTATAGCAGTTATTATCTCAGACCCATAACCATTCAGATGGTGGTAGACTATAGCAGTTATTAATTCAGACCCATAACCATTCAGATGGTGGTAGACTATAGCAGTTATTAATTCAGACCCATAACCATTCAGATGGTGGTAGACTATAGCAGTTATTAATTCAGACCCATAACCACTCAGACCCATAACCATTCAGATGGTGGTAGACTATAGCAGTTATTAATTCCGAACCATAACCATTCAGACCCATAACCATTCAGATGGTGGTAGACTATAGCAGTTATTAATTCAGACCCATAACCATTCAGATGGTGGTATACTATAGCAGTTATTAATTCAGACCCATAACCATTCAGCTGGGGGTAGACTATAGCAGTTATTAATTCAAACCCATAACCATTCAGATGGTGGTAGGCTATAGCAGTTATTAATTCAGACCCATAACCATTCAGATGGTGGTAGACTATAGCAGTTATTAATTCAGACCCATAACCATTCAGACCCATAACATTTCAGATGGTGGTAGACTATAGCAGTTATTAATTCAGACCCATAACCATTCAGATGGTGGTAGACTATAGCAGTTATTAATTCAGACCCATAACCATTCAGATGGTGGTAGGCTATAGCAGTTATTAATTCAGACCCATAACCACTCAGACCCATAACCATTCAGATGGTGGTAGACTATAGCAGTTATTAATTCCGAACCATAACCATTCAGATGGTGGTATACTATAGCAGTTATTAATTCAGACCCATAACCATTCAGCTGGTGGTAGACTATAGCAGTTATTAATTCAGACCCATAACCATTCAGATGGTGGTAGGCTATAGCAGTTATTAATTCAGACCCATAACCATTCAGATGGTGGTAGACTATAGCAGTTATTAATTCAGACCCATAACCATTCAGATGGTGGTAGGCTATAGCAGTTATTAATTCAGACCCATAACCATTCAGATGGTGGTAGACTATAGCAGTTATTAATTCAGACCCATAACCATTCAGACCCATAACATTTCAGATGGTGGTAGACTATAGCAGTTATTAATTCAGACCCATAACCATTCAGATGGTGGTAGACTATACCAGTTATTAATTCAGACCCATAACCATTCAGATGGTGGTAGGCTATAGCAGTTATTAATTCAGACCCATAACCACTCAGACCCATAACCATTCAGATGGTGGTAGACTATAGCAGTTATTAATTCCGAACCATAACCATTCAGATGGTGGTATACTATAGCAGTTATTAATTCAGACCCATAACCATTCAGACCCATAACATTTCAGATGGTGGTAGACTATAGCAGTTATTAATTCAGACCCATAACCATTCAGATGGTGGTAGACTATAGCAGTTATTAATTCAGACCCATAACCATTCAGATGGTGGTAGGCTATAGCAGTTATTAATTCAGACCCATAACCATTCAGACCAATAAAGTTTCAGATCGTGGTAGGCTATAGCAGTTATTAACTCAGACCCATAACCATTCAGAATCGTAACCATTCAGATGGTGGTAGACTATAGCAGTTATTAATTCAGACCGATAAACATTCAGACCCATAACCATTCAGATGGGGGTAGACTATAGCAGTTATTAATTCAGACCCATAAACATTCAGATGGTGGTAGGCTATAGCAGTTATTAATTCAGACCCATAACCATTCAGATGGTGGTAGACTATAGCAGTTATTAATTCAGACCAATAACCATTCAGATGGTGGTAGACTATAGCAGTTATTAATTCAGACCCAAAACCATTCAGATGGTGGTAGGCTATAGCAGTTATTAATTCAGACCGATAACCATTCAGATGGTGGTAGGCTGTAGCAGTTATTAATTCAGACCCATAACCATTCAGACCAATACCATTCAGATGGTGGTAGACTATAGCGGTTATTAATTCAGACACATAACCATTCAGATGGTGGTAGACTATAGCAGTTATTATCTCAGACCCATAACCATTCAGATGGTGGTAGACTATAGCAGTTATTAATTCAGACCCATAACCATTCAGATGGTGGTAGACTATAGCAGTTATTAATTCAGACCCATAACCATTCAGATGGTGGTAGACTATAGCAGTTATTAATTCAGACCCATAACCACTCAGACCCATAACCATTCAGATGGTGGTAGACTATAGCAGTTATTAATTCCGAACCATAACCATTCAGACCCATAACCATTCAGATGGTGGTAGACTATAGCAGTTATTAATTCAGACCCATAACCATTCAGATGGTGGTATACTATAGCAGTTATTAATTCAGACCCATAACCATTCAGCTGGGGGTAGACTATAGCAGTTATTAATTCAAACCCATAACCATTCAGATGGTGGTAGGCTATAGCAGTTATTAATTCAGACCCATAACCATTCAGATGGTGGTAGACTATAGCAGTTATTAATTCAGACCCATAACCATTCAGACCCATAACATTTCAGATGGTGGTAGACTATAGCAGTTATTAATTCAGACCCATAACCATTCAGATGGTGGTAGACTATAGCAGTTATTAATTCAGACCCATAACCATTCAGATGGTGGTAGGCTATAGCAGTTATTAATTCAGACCCATAACCACTCAGACCCATAACCATTCAGATGGTGGTAGACTATAGCAGTTATTAATTCCGAACCATAACCATTCAGATGGTGGTATACTATAGCAGTTATTAATTCAGACCCATAACCATTCAGCTGGTGGTAGACTATAGCAGTTATTAATTCAGACCCATAACCATTCAGATGGTGGTAGGCTATAGCAGTTATTAATTCAGACCCATAACCATTCAGATGGTGGTAGACTATAGCAGTTATTAATTCAGACCCATAACCATTCAGATGGTGGTAGGCTATAGCAGTTATTAATTCAGACCCATAACCATTCAGATGGTGGTAGACTATAGCAGTTATTAATTCAGACCCATAACCATTCAGACCCATAACATTTCAGATGGTGGTAGACTATAGCAGTTATTAATTCAGACCCATAACCATTCAGATGGTGGTAGACTATACCAGTTATTAATTCAGACCCATAACCATTCAGATGGTGGTAGGCTATAGCAGTTATTAATTCAGACCCATAACCACTCAGACCCATAACCATTCAGATGGTGGTAGACTATAGCAGTTATTAATTCCGAACCATAACCATTCAGATGGTGGTATACTATAGCAGTTATTAATTCAGACCCATAACCATTCAGCTGGTGGTAGACTATAGCAGTTATTAATTCAGACCCATAACCATTCAGATGGTGGTAGGCTATAGCAGTTATTAATTCAGACCCATAACCATTCAGATGGTGGTAGACTACAGCAGTTATTAATTCAGACCCATAACCATTCAGATGGTGGTAGGCTATAGCAGTTATTAATTCAGACCCATAACCATTCAGATGGTGGTAGACTATAGCAGTTATTAATTCAGACCCATAACCATTCAGATGGTGGTAGACTATAACAGTTATTAATTCAGACCCATCACCATTCAGATGGTGTTAGGCTGTAGCAGTTATTAATTCAGACCAATAACCATTCAGACCAATACCATTCAGATGGTGGTAGACTATAGCAGTTATTCATTCAGACCCATAACCATTCAGATGGTGGTAGACTATAGCAGTTATTAATTCAGACCCATAACCATTCAGATGGTGGTAGACTATAGCAGTTATTATCTCAGACCCATAACCATTCAGATGGTTGGTAGACTATAGCAGTTATTAATTCAGACCCATAACCACTCAGACCCATAACCATTCAGATGGTGGTAGACTATAGCAGTTATTAATTCCGAACCATAACCATTCAGACCCATAACCATTCAGATGGTGGTAGACTATAGCAGTTATTAATTCAGACCCATAACCATTCAGACCCATAACATTTCAGATGGTGGTAGACTATAGCAGTTATTAATTCAGACCCATAACCATTCAGATGGTGGTAGACTATAGCAGTTATTAATTCAGACCCATAACCATTCAGATGGTGGTAGGCTATAGCAGTTATTAATTCAGACCCATAACCACTCAGACCCATAACCATTCAGATGGTGGTAGACTATAGCAGTTATTAATTCCGAACCATAACCATTCAGATGGTGGTATACTATAGCAGTTATTAATTCAGACCCATAACCATTCAGCTGGTGGTAGACTATAGCAGTTATTAATTCAGACCCATAACCATTCAGATGGTGGTAGGCTATAGCAGTTATTAATTCAGACCCATAACCATTCAGATGGTGGTAGACTATAGCAGTTATTAATTCAGACCCATAACCATTCAGATGGTGGTAGGCTATAGCAGTTATTAATTCAGACCCATAACCATTCAGATGGTGGTAGACTATAGCAGTTATTAATTCAGACCCATAACCATTCAGATGGTGGTAGACTATAGCAGTTATTATCTCAGACCCATAACCATTCAGATGGTTGGTAGACTATAGCAGTTATTAATTCAGACCCATAACCACTCAGACCCATAACCATTCAGATGGTGGTAGACTATAGCAGTTATTAATTCCGAACCATAACCATTCAGACCCATAACCATTCAGATGGTGGTAGACTATAGCAGTTATTAATTCAGACCCATAACCATTCAGATGGTGGTATACTATAGCAGTTATTAATTCAGACCCATAACCATTCAGCTGGTGGTAGACTATAGCAGTTATTAATTCAAACCCATAACCATTCAGATGGTGGTAGGCTATAGCAGTTATTAATTCAGACCCATAACCATTCAGATGGTGGTAGACTATAGCAGTTATTAATTCAGACCCATAACCATTCAGACCCATAACATTTCAGATGGTGGTAGACTATAGCAGTTATTAATTCAGACCCATAACCATTCAGCTGGTGGTAGACTATAGCAGTTATTAATTCAGACCCATAACCATTCAGATGGTGGTAGGCTATAGCAGTTATTAATTCAGACCCATAACCACTCAGACCCATAACCATTCAGCTGGTGGTAGACTATAGCAGTTATTAATTCCGAACCATAACCATTCAGATGGTGGTATACTATAGCAGTTATGAATTCAGACCCATAACCATTCAGCTGGTGGTAGACTATAGCAGTTATTAATTCAGACCCATAACCATTCAGATGGTGGTAGGCTATAGCAGTTATTAATTCAGACCCATAACCATTCAGATGGTGGTAGACTATAGCAGTTATTAATTCAGACCCATAACCATTCAGATGGTGGTAGACTATAGCAGTTATTATCTCAGACCCATAACCATTCAGATGGTTGGTAGACTATAGCAGTTATTAATTCAGACCCATAACCACTCAGACCCATAACCATTCAGATGGTGGTAGACTATAGCAGTTATTAATTCCGAACCATAACCATTCAGACCCATAACCATTCAGATGGTGGTAGACTATAGCAGTTATTAATTCAGACCCATAACCATTCAGATGGTGGTAGGCTATAGCAGTTATTAATTCAGACCCATAACCATTCAGATGGTGGTAGACTATAGCAGTTATTAATTCAGACCCATAACCATTCAGATGGTGGTAGGCTATAGCAGTTATTAATTCAGACCCATAACCATTCAGATGGTGGTAGACTATAGCAGTTATTAATTCAGACCCATAACCATTCAGATGGTGGTAGACTATAACAGTTATTAATTCAGACCCATAACCATTCAGATGGTGTTAGGCTGTAGCAGTTATTAATTCAGACCAATAACCATTCAGACCAATACCATTCAGATGGTGGTAGACTATAGCAGTTATTAATTCAGACCCATAACCATTCAGATGGTGGTAGACTATAGCAGTTATTAATTCAGACCCATAACCATTCAGATGGTGGTAGGCTATAGCAGTTATTAATTCAGACCCATAACCACTCAGACCCATAACCATTCAGATGGTGGTAGACTATAGCAGTTATTAATTCCGAACCATAACCATTCAGATGGTGGTATACTATAGCAGTTATTAATTCAGACCCATAACCATTCAGCTGGTGGTAGACTATAGCAGTTATTAATTCAGACCCATAACCATTCAGATGGTGGTAGGCTATAGCAGTTATTAATTCAGACCCATAACCATTCAGATGGTGGTAGACTATAGCAGTTATTAATTCAGACCCATAACCATTCAGATGGTGGTAGGCTATAGCAGTTATTAATTCAGACCCATAACCATTCAGATGGTGGTAGACTATAGCAGTTATTAATTCAGACCCATAACCATTCAGATGGTGGTAGACTATAGCAGTTATTATCTCAGACCCATAACCATTCAGATGGTTGGTAGACTATAGCAGTTATTAATTCAGACCCATAACCACTCATACCCATAACCATTCAGATGGTGGTAGACTATAGCAGTTATTAATTCCGAACCATAACCATTCAGACCCATAACCATTCAGATGGTGGTAGACTATAGCAGTTATTAATTCAGACCCATAACCATTCAGATGGTGGTATACTATAGCAGTTATTAATTCAGACCCATAACCATTCAGCTGGTGGTAGACTATAGCAGTTATTAATTCAAACCCATAACCATTCAGATGGTGGTAGGCTATAGCAGTTATTAATTCAGACCCATAACCATTCAGATGGTGGTAGACTATAGCAGTTATTAATTCAGACCCATAACCATTCAGACCCATAACATTTCAGATGGTGGTAGACTATAGCAGTTATTAATTCAGACCCATAACCATTCAGCTGGTGGTAGACTATAGCAGTTATTAATTCAGACCCATAACCATTCAGATGGTGGTAGGCTATAGCAGTTATTAATTCAGACCCATAACCACTCAGACCCATAACCATTCAGATGGTGGTAGACTATAGCAGTTATTAATTCAGACCCATAACCATTCAGATGGTGGTAGACTATAGCAGTTATTAATTCAGACCCATAACCATTCAGATGGTGGTAGACTATAACAGTTATTAATTCAGACCCATAACCATTCAGATGGTGTTAGGCTGTAGCAGTTATTAATTCAGACCAATAACCATTCAGACCAATACCATTCAGATGGTGGTAGACTATAGCAGTTATTAATTCAGACCCATAACCATTCAGATGGTGGTAGACTATAGCAGTTATTAATTCAGACCCATAACCATTCAGATGGTGGTAGGCTATAGCAGTTATTAATTCAGACCCATAACCACTCAGACCCATAACCATTCAGATGGTGGTAGACTATAGCAGTTATTAATTCCGAACCATAACCATTCAGATGGTGGTATACTATAGCAGTTATTAATTCAGACCCATAACCATTCAGCTGGTGGTAGACTATAGCAGTTATTAATTCAGACCCATAACCATTCAGATGGTGGTAGGCTATAGCAGTTATTAATTCAGACCCATAACCATTCAGATGGTGGTAGACTATAGCAGTTATTAATTCAGACCCATAACCATTCAGATGGTGGTAGGCTATAGCAGTTATTAATTCAGACCCATAACCATTCAGATGGTGGTAGACTATAGCAGTTATTAATTCAGACCCATAACCATTCAGATGGTGGTAGACTATAGCAGTTATTATCTCAGACCCATAACCATTCAGATGGTTGGTAGACTATAGCAGTTATTAATTCAGACCCATAACCACTCAGACCCATAACCATTCAGATGGTGGTAGACTATAGCAGTTATTAATTCCGAACCATAACCATTCAGACCCATAACCATTCAGATGGTGGTAGACTATAGCAGTTATTAATTCAGACCCATAACCATTCAGATGGTGGTATACTATAGCAGTTATTAATTCAGACCCATAACCATTCAGCTGGTGGTAGACTATAGCAGTTATTAATTCAAACCCATAACCATTCAGATGGTGGTAGGCTATAGCAGTTATTAATTCAGACCCATAACCATTCAGATGGTGGTAGACTATAGCAGTTATTAATTCAGACCCATAACCATTCAGACCCATAACATTTCAGATGGTGGTAGACTATAGCAGTTATTAATTCAGACCCATAACCATTCAGCTGGTGGTAGACTATAGCAGTTATTAATTCAGACCCATAACCATTCAGATGGTGGTAGGCTATAGCAGTTATTAATTCAGACCCATAACCACTCAGACCCATAACCATTCAGATGGTGGTAGACTATAGCAGTTATTAATTCCGAACCATAACCATTCAGATGGTGGTATACTATAGCAGTTATTAATTCAGACCCATAACCATTCAGCTGGTGGTAGACTATAGCAGTTATTAATTCAGACCCATAACCATTCAGATGGTGGTAGGCTATAGCAGTTATTAATTCAGACTCATAACCATTCAGATGGTGGTAGACTATAGCAGTTATTAATTCAGACCCATAACCATTCAGATGGTGGTAGGCTAAAGCAGTTATTAATTCAGACCCATAACCATTCAGATGGTGGTAGACTATAGCAGTTATTAATTCAGACCCATAACCATTCACATGGTGGTAGACTATAACAGTTATTAATTCAGACCCATAACCATTCAGATGGTGTTAGGCTGTAGCAGTTATTAATTCAGACCAATAACCATTCAGACCAATACCATTCAGATGGTGGTAGACTATAGCAGTTATTAATTCAGACACATAACCACTCAGACCCATAACCATTCAGATGGTGGTAGGCTATAGCAGTTATTAATTCAGACCCATAACCACTCAGACCCATAACCATTCAGATGGTGGTAGACTATAGCAGTTATTAATTCCGAACCATAACCATTCAGATGGTGGTATACTATAGCAGTTATTAATTCAGACCCATAACCATTCAGCTGGTGGTAGACTATAGCAGTTATTAATTCAGACCCATAACCATTCAGATGGTGGTAGGCTATAGCAGTTATTAATTCAGACCCATAACCATTCAGATGGTGGTAGACTATAGCAGTTATTAATTCAGACCCATAACCATTCAGATGGTGGTAGGCTATAGCAGTTATTAATTCAGACCCATAACCATTCAGATGGTGGTAGACTATAGCAGTTATTAATTCAGACCCATAACCATTCAGATGGTGGTAGACTATAGCAGTTATTATCTCAGACCCATAACCATTCAGATGGTTGGTAGACTATAGCAGTTATTAATTCAGACCCATAACCACTCATACCCATAACCATTCAGATGGTGGTAGACTATAGCAGTTATTAATTCCGAACCATAACCATTCAGACCCATAACCATTCAGATGGTGGTAGACTATAGCAGTTATTAATTCAGACCCATAACCATTCAGATGGTGGTATACTATAGCAGTTATTAATTCAGACCCATAACCATTCAGCTGGTGGTAGACTATAGCAGTTATTAATTCAAACCCATAACCATTCAGATGGTGGTAGGCTATAGCAGTTATTAATTCAGACCCATAACCATTCAGATGGTGGTAGACTATAGCAGTTATTAATTCAGACCCATAACCATTCAGACCCATAACATTTCAGATGGTGGTAGACTATAGCAGTTATTAATTCAGACCCATAACCATTCAGCTGGTGGTAGACTATAGCAGTTATTAATTCAGACCCATAACCATTCAGATGGTGGTAGGCTATAGCAGTTATTAATTCAGACCCATAACCACTCAGACCCATAACCATTCAGATGGTGGTAGACTATAGCAGTTATTAATTCAGACCCATAACCATTCAGATGGTGGTAGACTATAGCAGTTATTAATTCAGACCCATAACCATTCAGATGGTGGTAGACTATAACAGTTATTAATTCAGACCCATAACCATTCAGATGGTGTTAGGCTGTAGCAGTTATTAATTCAGACCAATAACCATTCAGACCAATACCATTCAGATGGTGGTAGACTATAGCAGTTATTAATTCAGACCCATAACCATTCAGATGGTGGTAGACTATAGCAGTTATTAATTCAGACCCATAACCATTCAGATGGTGGTAGGCTATAGCAGTTATTAATTCAGACCCATAACCACTCAGACCCATAACCATTCAGATGGTGGTAGACTATAGCAGTTATTAATTCCGAACCATAACCATTCAGATGGTGGTATACTATAGCAGTTATTAATTCAGACCCATAACCATTCAGCTGGTGGTAGACTATAGCAGTTATTAATTCAGACCCATAACCATTCAGATGGTGGTAGGCTATAGCAGTTATTAATTCAGACCCATAACCATTCAGATGGTGGTAGACTATAGCAGTTATTAATTCAGACCCATAACCATTCAGATGGTGGTAGGCTATAGCAGTTATTAATTCAGACCCATAACCACTCAGACCCATAACCATTCAGATGGTGGTAGACTATAGCAGTTATTAATTCCGAACCATAACCATTCAGATGGTGGTATACTATAGCAGTTATTAATTCAGACCCATAACCATTCAGCTGGTGGTAGACTATAGCAGTTATTAATTCAGACCCATAACCATTCAGATGGTGGTAGGCTATAGCAGTTATTAATTCAGACCCATAACCATTCAGATGGTGGTAGACTATAGCAGTTATTAATTCAGACCCATAACCATTCAGATGGTGGTAGGCTATAGCAGTTATTAATTCAGACCCATAACCATTCAGATGGTGGTAGACTATAGCAGTTATTAATTCAGACCCATAACCATTCAGATGGTGGTAGACTATAGCAGTTATTATCTCAGACCCATAACCATTCAGATGGTTGGTAGACTATAGCAGTTATTAATTCAGACCCATAACCACTCAGACCCATAACCATTCAGATGGTGGTAGACTATAGCAGTTATTAATTCCGAACCATAACCATTCAGACCCATAACCATTCAGATGGTGGTAGACTATAGCAGTTATTAATTCAGACCCATAACCATTCAGATGGTGGTATACTATAGCAGTTATTAATTCAGACCCATAACCATTCAGCTGGTGGTAGACTATAGCAGTTATTAATTCAAACCCATAACCATTCAGATGGTGGTAGGCTATAGCAGTTATTAATTCAGACCCATAACCATTCAGATGGTGGTAGACTATAGCAGTTATTAATTCAGACCCATAACCATTCAGACCCATAACATTTCAGATGGTGGTAGACTATAGCAGTTATTAATTCAGACCCATAACCATTCAGCTGGTGGTAGACTATAGCAGTTATTAATTCAGACCCATAACCATTCAGATGGTGGTAGGCTATAGCAGTTATTAATTCAGACCCATAACCACTCAGACCCATAACCATTCAGATGGTGGTAGACTATAGCAGTTATTAATTCCGAACCATAACCATTCAGATGGTGGTATACTATAGCAGTTATTAATTCAGACCCATAACCATTCAGCTGGTGGTAGACTATAGCAGTTATTAATTCAGACCCATAACCATTCAGATGGTGGTAGGCTATAGCAGTTATTAATTCAGACTCATAACCATTCAGATGGTGGTAGACTATAGCAGTTATTAATTCAGACCCATAACCATTCAGATGGTGGTAGGCTAAAGCAGTTATTAATTCAGACCCATAACCATTCAGATGGTGGTAGACTATAGCAGTTATTAATTCAGACCCATAACCATTCAGATGGTGGTAGACTATAACAGTTATTAATTCAGACCCATAACCATTCAGATGGTGTTAGGCTGTAGCAGTTATTAATTCAGACCAATAACCATTCAGACCAATACCATTCAGATGGTGGTAGACTATAGCAGTTATTAATTCAGACACATAACCATTCAGATGGTGGTAGACTATAGCAGTTATTAATTCAGACCCATAACCATTCAGATGGTGGTAGACTATAGCAGTTATTATCTCAGACCCATAACCATTCAGATGGTGGTAGACTATAGCAGTTATTAATTCAGACCCATAACCACTCAGACCCATAACCATTCAGATGGTGGTAGACTATAGCAGTTATTAATTCCGAACCATTACCATTCAGACCCATAACCATTCAGATGGTGGTAGACTATAGCAGTTATTAATTCAGACCCATAACCATTCAGATGGTGGTATACTATAGCAGTTATTAATTCAGACCCATAACCATTCAGCTGGTGGTAGACTATAGCAGTTATTAATTCAGACCCATAACCATTCAGATGATGGTAGGCTATAGCAGTTATTAATTCAGACCCATAACCATTCAGATGGTGGTAGACTATAGCAGTTATTAATTCAGACCCATAACCATTCAGATGGTGGTAGACTATAGCAGTTATTAATTCAGACCCATAACCATTCAGATGGTGGTAGACTATAGCAGTTATTATCTCAGACCCATAACCATTCAGATGGTGGCAGACTATAGCAGTTATTAATTCAGACCCATAACCATTCAGATGGTGGTAGGCTATAGCAGTTATTAATTCAGACCCATAACCATTCAGACCAATACCATTCAGATGGTGGTAGACTATAGCAGTTATTAATTCAGACCCATAACCATTCAGATGGTGGTAGACTATAGCAGTTATTAATTCAGACACATAACCATTCAGATGGTGGTAGACTATAGCAGTTATTATCTCAGACTCATAACCATTCAGATGGTGGTAGACTATAGCAGTTATTAATTCAGACCCATAACCATTCAGATGGTGGTAGACTATAGCAGTTATTAATTCAGACCCATAACCATTCAGATGGTGGTAGACTATAGCAGTTATTATCTCAGACCCATAACCATTCAGATGGTGGTAGACTATAGCAGTTATTAATTCCGAACCATAACCATTCAGACCCATAACCATTCAGATGGTGGTAGACTATAGCAGTTATTAATTCAGACCCATAACCATTCAGATGGTGGTATACTATAGCAGTTATTAATTCAGACCCATAACATTTCAGATGGTGGTAGACTATAGCAGTTATTAATTCAGACCCATAACCATTCAGATGGTGGTAGACTATAGCAGTTATTAATTCAGACCCATAACCATTCAGATGGTGGTAGGCTATAGCAGTTATTAATTCAGACCCATAACCATTCAGACCAATAACATTTCAGATCGTGGTAGGCTATAGCAGTTATTAACTCAGACCCATAACCATTCAGACTCATAACCATTCAGATGGTGGTAGACTATAGCAGTTATTAATTCAGACCCATAACAATTCAGACCCATAACCATTCAGATGGTGGTAGACTATAGCAGTTATTAATTCAGACCCATAACCATTCAGATGGTGGTAGGCTATAGCAGTTATTAATTCAGACCCATAACCATTCAGATGGTGGTAGGCTATAGCAGTTATTAATTCAGACCCATAACCATTCAGATGGTGGTAGACTATAGCAGTTATTAATTCAGACCCATAACCAATCAGATGGTGGTCTATAGCAGTTATTAATTCAGACCCATAACCATTCATACCCATAACCATTCAGATGGTGGTAGACTATAGCAGTTATTAATTCAGACCCATAACCATTCAGATGGTGTTAGGCTATAGCAGTTATTAATTCAGACCCATAACCATTCAGATGGTGGTAGACTATAGCAGTTATTAATTCAGACCCATAACCATTCAGATGGTGGTAGACTATAGCAGTTATTAATTCAGACCCATAACCATTCAGATGGTGGTAGACTATAGCAGTTATTAATTCAGACCCATAACCATTCAGACCAATAACATTTCAGATGGTGGTAGGCTATAGCAGTTATTAATTCAGACCCATAACAATTCAGACCCATAACTATTCAGATGGTGGTAGACTATAGCAGTTATTAATTCAGACCCATAACCATTCAGATGGTGGTAGGCTATAGCAGTTATTAATTCAGACCCATAACCATTCAGATGGTGGTAGGCTATAGCAGTTATTAATTCAGACCCATAACCATTCAGATGGTGGTAGACTATAGCAGTTATTAATTCAGACCCATAACCAATCAGATGGTGGTAGACTATAGCAGTTATTAATTCAGACCCATAACCATTCATACCCATAACCATTCAGATGGTGGTAGACTATAGCAGTTATTAATTCAGACCCATAACCATTCAGATGGTGGTAGACTATAGCAGTTATTATCTCAGACCCATAACCATTCAGATGGTGGTAGACTATAGCAGTTATTAATTCAGACCCATAACCATTCAGACCAATAACCATTCAGATGGTGGTAGACTATAGCAGTTATTAATTCAGACCATAACCATTCAGATGGTGGTAGACTATAGCAGTTATTAATTCAGACCCATAAACATTCAGATGGTGGTAGGCTATAGCAGTTATTAATTCAGACCCATAACCATTCAGATGGTGGTAGACTATAGCAGTTATTAATTCAGACCCATAACCATTCAGATGGTGGTAGACTATAGCAGTTATTAATTCAGACCCATAACCATTCAGATGGTGGTAGACTATAGCAGTTATTAATTCAGACCCATAACCATTCAGACCAATAACATTTCAGATGGTGGTAGGCTATAGCAGTTATTAACTCAGACCCATAACCATTCAGACTCATAACCATTCAGATGGTGGTAGACTATAGCAGTTATTAATTCAGACCCATAACAATTCAGACCCATAACCATTCAGATGGTGGTAGACTATAGCAGTTATTAATTCAGACCCATAACCATTCAGATGGTGGTAGGCTATAGCAGTTATTAATTCAGACCCATAACCATTCAGATGGTGGTAGGCTATAGCAGTTATTAATTCAGACCCATAACCATTCAGATGGTGGTAGACTATAGCAGTTATTAATTCAGACCCATAACCAATCAGATGGTGGTCTATAGCAGTTATTAATTCAGACCCATAACCATTCATACCCATAACCATTCAGATGGTGGTAGACTATAGCAGTTATTAATTCAGACCCATAACCATTCAGATGGTGGTAGGCTATAGCAGTTATTAACTCAGACCCATAACCATTCAGACTCATAACCATTCAGATGGTGGTAGACTATAGCAGTTATTAATTCAGACCCATAACAATTCAGACCCATAACCATTCAGATGGTGGTAGACTATAGCAGTTATTAATTCAGACCCATAACCATTCAGATGGTGGTAGGCTATAGCAGTTATTAATTCAGACCCATAACCATTCAGATGGTGGTAGGCTATAGCAGTTATTAATTCAGACCCATAACCATTCAGATGGTGGTAGACTATAGCAGTTATTAATTCAGACCCATAACCAATCAGATGGTGGTCTATAGCAGTTATTAATTCAGACCCATAACCATTCATACCCATAACCATTCAGATGGTGGTAGACTATAGCAGTTATTAATTCAGACCCATAACCATTCAGATGGTGGTAGACTATAGCAGTTATTAATTCAGACCCATAACCAATCAGATGGTGGTAGACTATAGCAGTTATTAATTCAGACCCATAACCATTCAGATGGTGGTAGGCTATAGCAGTTATTAATTCAGACCCATAACCATTCAGATGGTGGTAGGCTATAGCAGTTATTAACTCAGACCCATAACCATTCAGATGGTGGTAGACTATAGCAGTTATTAATTCAGACCCATAACCATTCAGACCAATACCATTCAGATGGTGGTAGACTATAGCAGTTATTAATTCAGACCCATAACCATTCAGATGGTGGTAGACTATAGCAGTTATTATCTCAGACCCATAACCATTCAGATGGTGGTAGACTATAGCAGTTATTAATTCAGACCCATAACCATTCAGACCAATAACCATTCAGATGGTGGTAGACTATAGCAGTTATTAATTCAGACCCATAACCATTCAGATGGTGGTAGACTATAGCAGTTATTAATTCAGACCCATAAACATTCAGATGGTGGTAGGCTTTAGCAGTTATTAATTCAGACCCATAACCATTCAGATGGTGGTAGACTATAGCAGTTATTAATTCAGACCCATAACCATTCTGATGGTGGTAGACTATAGCAGTTATTAATTCAGACCCATAACCATTCAGATGGTGGTAGACTATAGCAGTTATTAATTCAGACCCATAACCATTCAGACCAATAACATTTCAGATGGTGGTAGGCTATAGCAGTTATTAATTCAGACCCATAACAATTCAGACCCATAACCATTCAGATGGTGGTAGACTATAGCAGTTATTAATTCAGACCCATAACCATTCAGATGGTGGTAGGCTATAGCAGTTATTAATTCAGACCCATAACCATTCAGATGGTGGTAGGCTATAGCAGTTATTAATTCAGACCCATAACCATTCAGATGGTGGTAGACTATAGCAGTTATTAATTCAGACCCATAACCAATCAGATGGTGGTCTATAGCAGTTATTAATTCAGACCCATAACCATTCATACCCATAACCATTCAGATGGTGGTAGACTATAGCAGTTATTAATTCAGACCCATAACCATTCAGATGGTGGTAGGCTATAGCAGTTATTAATTCAGACCCATAACCATTCAGATGGTGGTAGGCTATAGCAGTTATTAATTCAGACCCATAACCATTCAGATGGTGGTAGACTATAGCAGTTATTAATTCAGACCCATAACCATTCAGATGGTGGTAGGCTATAGCAGTTATTAATTCAGACCCATAACCATTCAGATGGTGGTAGGCTATAGCAGTTATTAACTCAGACCCATAACCATTCAGATGGTGGTAGACTATAGCAGTTATTAATTCAGACCCATAACCATTCAGACCAATACCATTCAGATGGTGGTAGACTATAGCAGTTATTAATTCAGACCCATAACCATTCAGATGGTGGTAGACTATAGCAGTTATTATCTCAGACCCATAACCATTCAGATGGTGGTAGACTATAGCAGTTATTAATTCAGACCCATAACCATTCATACCCATAACCATTCAGATGGTGGTAGACTATAGCAGTTATTAATTCAGACCCATAACCATTCAGATGGTGGTAGACTATAGCAGTTATTAATTCAGACCCATAACCAATCAGATGGTGGTAGACTATAGCAGTTATTAATTCAGACCCATAACCATTCAGATGGTGGTAGGCTATAGCAGTTATTAATTCAGACCCATAACCATTCAGATGGTGGTAGGCTATAGCAGTTATTAACTCAGACCCATAACCATTCAGATGGTGGTAGACTATAGCAGTTATTAATTCAGACCCATAACCATTCAGACCAATACCATTCAGATGGTGGTAGACTATAGCAGTTATTAATTCAGACCCATAACCATTCAGATGGTGGTAGACTATAGCAGTTATTATCTCAGACCCATAACCATTCAGATGGTGGTAGACTATAGCAGTTATTAATTCAGACCCATAACCATTCAGACCAATAACCATTCAGATGGTGGTAGACTATAGCAGTTATTAATTCAGACCCATAACCATTCAGATGGTGGTAGACTATAGCAGTTATTAATTCAGACCCATAAACATTCAGATGGTGGTAGGCTTTAGCAGTTATTAATTCAGACCCATAACCATTCAGATGGTGGTAGACTATAGCAGTTATTAATTCAGACCCATAACCATTCTGATGGTGGTAGACTATAGCAGTTATTAATTCAGACCCATAACCATTCAGATGGTGGTAGACTATAGCAGTTATTAATTCAGACCCATAACCATTCAGACCAATAACATTTCAGATGGTGGTAGGCTATAGCAGTTATTAATTCAGACCCATAACAATTCAGACCCATAACCATTCAGATGGTGGTAGACTATAGCAGTTATTAATTCAGACCCATAACCATTCAGATGGTGGTAGGCTATAGCAGTTATTAATTCAGACCCATAACCATTCAGATGGTGGTAGGCTATAGCAGTTATTAATTCAGACCCATAACCATTCAGATGGTGGTAGACTATAGCAGTTATTAATTCAGACCCATAACCAATCAGATGGTGGTCTATAGCAGTTATTAATTCAGACCCATAACCATTCATACCCATAACCATTCAGATGGTGGTAGACTATAGCAGTTATTAATTCAGACCCATAACCATTCAGATGGTGGTAGGCTATAGCAGTTATTAATTCAGACCCATAACCATTCAGATGGTGGTAGGCTATAGCAGTTATTAATTCAGACCCATAACCATTCAGATGGTGGTAGACTATAGCAGTTATTAATTCAGACCCATAACCAATCAGATGGTGGTAGACTATAGCAGTTATTAATTCAGACCCATAACCATTCAGATGGTGGTAGGCTATAGCAGTTATTAATTCAGACCCATAACCATTCAGATGGTGGTAGGCTATAGCAGTTATTAACTCAGACCCATAACCATTCAGATGGTGGTAGACTATAGCAGTTATTAATTCAGACCCATAACCATTCAGACCAATACCATTCAGATGGTGGTAGACTATAGCAGTTATTAATTCAGACCCATAACCATTCAGATGGTGGTAGACTATAGCAGTTATTATCTCAGACCCATAACCATTCAGATGGTGGTAGACTATAGCAGTTATTAATTCAGACCCATAACCATTCAGACCAATAACCATTCAGATGGTGGTAGACTATAGCAGTTATTAATTCAGACCCATAACCATTCAGATGGTGGTAGACTATAGCAGTTATTAATTCAGACCCATAAACATTCAGATGGTGGTAGGCTTTAGCAGTTATTAATTCAGACCCATAACCATTCAGATGGTGGTAGACTATAGCAGTTATTAATTCAGACCCATAACCATTCTGATGGTGGTAGACTATAGCAGTTATTAATTCAGACCCATAACCATTCAGATGGTGGTAGACTATAGCAGTTATTAATTCAGACCCATAACCATTCAGACCAATAACATTTCAGATGGTGGTAGGCTATAGCAGTTATTAACTCAGACCCATAACCATTCAGACTCATAACCATTCAGATGGTGGTAGACTATAGCAGTTATTAATTCAGACCCATAACAATTCAGACCCATAACCATTCAGATGGTGGTAGACTATAGCAGTTATTAATTCAGACCCATAACCATTCAGATGGTGGTAGGCTATAGCAGTTATTAATTCAGACCCATAACCATTCAGATGGTGGTAGGCTATAGCAGTTATTAATTCAGACCCATAACCATTCAGATGGTGGTAGACTATAGCAGTTATTAATTCAGACCCATAACCAATCAGATGGTGGTCTATAGCAGTTATTAATTCAGACCCATAACCATTCATACCCATAACCATTCAGATGGTGGTAGACTATAGCAGTTATTAATTCAGACCCATAACCATTCAGATGGTGGTAGGCTATAGCAGTTATTAATTCAGACCCATAACCATTCAGATGGTGGTAGGCTATAGCACTTATTAACTCAGACCCATAACCATTCAGATGGTGGTAGACTATAGCAGTTACTAATTCAGACCCATAACCATTCAGACCAATACCATTCAGATGGTGATAGACTATAGCAGTTATTAATTCAGACCCATAACCATTCAGATGGTGGTAGACTATAGCAGTTATTATCTCAGACCCATAACCATTCAGATGGTGGTAGACTATAGCAGTTATTAATTCAGACCCATAACCATTCAGACCAATAACCATTCAGATGGTGGTAGACTATAGCAGTTATTAATTCAGACCCATAACCATTCAGATGGTGGTAGACTATCGCAGTTATTAATTCAGACCCATAACCATTCAGATGGTGGTAGACTATAGCAGTTATTAATTCAGACCCATAACCATTCAGACCAATAACCATTCAGATGGTGGTAGAATATAGCAGTTATTAATTCAGACCCATAACCATTCAGATGGTGGTAGACTATAGCAGTTATTAATTCAGACCCATAACCATTCAGATGGTGGTAGACTATAGCAGTTATTAATTCAGACCCATAACCAGTCAGAACAATAACCATTCAGATGGTGGTAGGCTATAGCAGTTATTAATTCAGACCCATAACCATTCAGAAGGTGGTAGACTATAGCAGTTATTAATTCAGACCCATAACCATTCAGATGGTGGTAGACTATAGCAGTTATTAATTCAGACCCATAACCATTCAGATGGTGGTAGACTATAGCAGTTATTAATTTGGACCCATAACCATTCAGATGGTGGTAGACTATAGCAGTTATTAATTCAGACCCATAACCATTCAGATGGTGGTAGACTATAGCATTTATTAATTCAGACCCATAACCATTCTGATGGTGGTAGGCTATAGCAGTTATTAATTCAGACCCATAACCATAACCATTCAGACCCATAACCATTCAGCTGGTGGTAGACTATAGCAGTTATTAACTCAGACCCATAAAAATTCAGATGGTGGTAGACTATAGCAGTTATTAATTCAGACCCATAACCATTCAGACCGATACCATTCAGATGGTGGTAGCCTATAGCAGTTATTAATTCAGACCCATAACCATTCAGATGGTGGTAGACTATAGCAGTTATTATCTCAGACCCATAACCATTCAGATGGTGGTAGACTATAGCAGTTATTAATTCAGACCCATAACCATTCAGACCAATAACCATTCAGATGGTGGTAGACTATAGCAGTTATTAATTCAGACCCATAACCATTCAGATGGTGGTAGACTATAGCAGTTATTAATTCAGACCCATAAACATTCAGATGGTGGTAGGCTATAGCAGTTATTAATTCAGACCCATAACCATTCAGATGGTGGTAGACTATAGCAGTTATTAATTCAGACCCATAACCATTCAGATGGTGGTAGACTATAGCAGTTATTAATTCAGACCCATAACCATTCAGATGGTGGTAGACTATAGCAGTTATTAATTCAGACCCATAACCATTCAGACCAATAACATTTCAGATGGTGGTAGGCTATAGCAGTTATTAACTCAGACCCATAACCATTCAGACTCATAACCATTCAGATGGTGGTAGACTATAGCAGTTATTAATTCAGACCCATAACAATTCAGACCCATAACCATTCAGATGGTGGTAGACTATAGCAGTTATTAATTCAGACCCATAACCATTCAGATGGTGGTAGACTATAGCAGTTATTATCTCAGACCCATAACCATTCAGATGGTGGTAGGCTATAGCAGTTATTAATTCAGACCCATAACCATTCAGATGGTGGTAGACTATAGCAGTTATTAATTCAGACCCATAACCATTCAGATGGTGGTAGACTATAGCAGTTATTAATTCAGACCCATAACCATTCAGATGGTGGTAGACTATAGCAGTTATTAATTTGGACCCATAACCATTCAGATGGTGGTAGACTATAGCAGTTATTAACTCAGACCCATAACCATTCAGACTCATAACCATTCAGATGGTGGTAGACTATAGCAGTTATTAATTCAGACCCATAACAATTCAGACCCATAACCATTCAGATGGTGGTAGACTATAGCAGTTATTAATTCAGACCCATAACCATTCAGATGGTGGTAGACTATAGCAGTTATTATCTCAGACCCATAACCATTCAGATGGTGGTAGACTATAGCAGTTATTAATTCAGACCCATAACCATTCAGACCAATAACCATTCAGATGGTGGTAGACTATAGCAGTTATTAATTCAGACCCATAACCATTCAGATGGTGGTAGACTATAGCAGTTATTAATTCAGACCCATAAACATTCAGATGGTGGTAGGCTATAGCAGTTATTAATTCAGACCCATAACCATTCAGATGGTGGTAGACTATAGCAGTTATTAATTCAGACCCATAACCATTCAGATGGTGGTAGACTATAGCAGTTATTAATTCAGACCCATAACCATTCAGATGGTGGTAGACTATAGCAGTTATTAATTCAGACCCATAACCATTCAGACCAATAACATTTCAGATGGTGGTAGGCTATAGCAGTTATTAACTCAGACCCATAACCATTCAGACTCATAACCATTCAGATGGTGGTAGACTATAGCAGTTATTAATTCAGACCCATAACAATTCAGACCCATAACCATTCAGATGGTGGTAGACTATAGCAGTTATTAATTCAGACCCATAACCATTCAGATGGTGGTAGGCTATAGCAGTTATTAATTCAGACCCATAACCATTCAGATGGTGGTAGGCTATAGCAGTTATTAATTCAGACCCATAACCATTCAGATGGTGGTAGACTATAGCAGTTATTAATTCAGACCCATAACCAATCAGATGGTGGTCTATAGCAGTTATTAATTCAGACCCATAACCATTCATACCCATAACCATTCAGATGGTGGTAGACTATAGCAGTTATTAATTCAGACCCATAACCATTCAGATGGTGTTAGGCTATAGCAGTTATTAATTCAGACCCATAACCATTCAGATGGTGGTAGACTATAGCAGTTATTAATTCAGACCCATAACCAATCAGATGGTGGTAGACTATAGCAGTTATTAATTCAGACCCATAACCATTCATACCCATAACCATTCAGATGGTGGTAGACTATAGCAGTTATTAATTCAGACCCATAACCATTCAGATGGTGGTAGACTATAGCAGTTATTATCTCAGACCCATAACCATTCAGATGGTGGTAGACTATAGCAGTTATTAATTCAGACCCATAACCATTCAGACCAATAACCATTCAGATGGTGGTAGACTATAGCAGTTATTAATTCAGACCCATAACCATTCAGATGGTGGTAGACTATAGCAGTTATTAATTCAGACCCATAAACATTCAGATGGTGGTAGGCTATAGCAGTTATTAATTCAGACCCATAACCATTCAGACCAATAACATTTCAGATGGTGGTAGGCTATAGCAGTTATTAACTCAGACCCATAACCATTCAGACTCATAACCATTCAGATGGTGGTAGACTATAGCAGTTATTAATTCAGACCCATAACAATTCAGACCCATAACCATTCAGATGGTGGTAGACTATAGCAGTTATTAATTCAGACCCATAACCATTCAGATGGTGGTAGGCTATAGCAGTTATTAATTCAGACACATAACCATTCAGATGGTGGTAGACTATAGCAGTTATTAATTCAGACCCATAACCATTCAGATGGTGGTAGACTATAGCAGTTATTAATTCAGACCCATAACCATTCAGATGGTGGTAGACTATAGCAGTTATTAATTCAGACCCATAACCATTCAGACCAATAACATTTCAGATGGTGGTAGGCTATAGCAGTTATTAACTCAGACCCATAACCATTCAGACTCATAACCATTCAGATGGTGGTAGACTATAGCAGTTATTAATTCAGACCCATAACAATTCAGACCCATAACCATTCAGATGGTGGTAGACTATAGCAGTTATTAATTCAGACCCATAACCATTCTGATGGTGGTAGGCTATAGCAGTTATTAATTCAGACCCATAACCATAACCATTCAGACCCATAACCATTCAGCTGGTGGTAGACTATAGCAGTTATTAACTCAGACCCATAAAAATTCAGATGGTGGTAGACTATAGCAGTTATTAATTCAGACCCATAACCATTCAGACCGATACCATTCAGATGGTGGTAGCCTATAGCAGTTATTAATTCAGACCCATAACCATTCAGATGGTGGTAGACTATAGCAGTTATTATCTCAGACCCATAACCATTCAGATGGTGGTAGACTATAGCAGTTATTAATTCAGACCCATAACCATTCAGACCAATAACCATTCAGATGGTGGTAGACTATAGCAGTTATTAATTCAGACCCATAACCATTCAGATGGTGGTAGACTATAGCAGTTATTAATTCAGACCCATAAACATTCAGATGGTGGTAGGCTATAGCAGTTATTAATTCAGACCCATAACCATTCAGATGGTGGTAGACTATAGCAGTTATTAATTCAGACCCATAACCATTCAGATGGTGGTAGACTATAGCAGTTATTAATTCAGACCCATAACCATTCAGATGGTGGTAGACTATAGCAGTTATTAATTCAGACCCATAACCATTCAGACCAATAACATTTCAGATGGTGGTAGGCTATAGCAGTTATTAACTCAGACCCATAACCATTCAGACTCATAACCATTCAGATGGTGGTAGACTATAGCAGTTATTAATTCAGACCCATAACAATTCAGACCCATAACCATTCAGATGGTGGTAGACTATAGCAGTTATTAATTCAGACCCATAACCATTCAGATGGTGGTAGACTATAGCAGTTATTATCTCAGACCCATAACCATTCAGATGGTGGTAGGCTATAGCAGTTATTAATTCAGACCCATAACCATTCAGATGGTGGTAGACTATAGCAGTTATTAATTCAGACCCATAACCATTCAGATGGTGGTAGACTATAGCAGTTATTAATTCAGACCCATAACCATTCAGATGGTGGTAGACTATAGCAGTTATTAATTTGGACCCATAACCATTCAGATGGTGGTAGACTATAGCAGTTATTAACTCAGACCCATAACCATTCAGACTCATAACCATTCAGATGGTGGTAGACTATAGCAGTTATTAATTCAGACCCATAACAATTCAGACCCATAACCATTCAGATGGTGGTAGACTATAGCAGTTATTAATTCAGACCCATAACCATTCAGATGGTGGTAGACTATAGCAGTTATTATCTCAGACCCATAACCATTCAGATGGTGGTAGACTATAGCAGTTATTAATTCAGACCCATAACCATTCAGACCAATAACCATTCAGATGGTGGTAGACTATAGCAGTTATTAATTCAGACCCATAACCATTCAGATGGTGGTAGACTATAGCAGTTATTAATTCAGACCCATAAACATTCAGATGGTGGTAGGCTATAGCAGTTATTAATTCAGACCCATAACCATTCAGATGGTGGTAGACTATAGCAGTTATTAATTCAGACCCATAACCATTCAGATGGTGGTAGACTATAGCAGTTATTAATTCAGACCCATAACCATTCAGATGGTGGTAGACTATAGCAGTTATTAATTCAGACCCATAACCATTCAGACCAATAACATTTCAGATGGTGGTAGGCTATAGCAGTTATTAACTCAGACCCATAACCATTCAGACTCATAACCATTCAGATGGTGGTAGACTATAGCAGTTATTAATTCAGACCCATAACAATTCAGACCCATAACCATTCAGATGGTGGTAGACTATAGCAGTTATTAATTCAGACCCATAACCATTCAGATGGTGGTAGGCTATAGCAGTTATTAATTCAGACCCATAACCATTCAGATGGTGGTAGGCTATAGCAGTTATTAATTCAGACCCATAACCATTCAGATGGTGGTAGACTATAGCAGTTATTAATTCAGACCCATAACCAATCAGATGGTGGTCTATAGCAGTTATTAATTCAGACCCATAACCATTCATACCCATAACCATTCAGATGGTGGTAGACTATAGCAGTTATTAATTCAGACCCATAACCATTCAGATGGTGTTAGGCTATAGCAGTTATTAATTCAGACCCATAACCATTCAGATGGTGGTAGACTATAGCAGTTATTAATTCAGACCCATAACCAATCAGATGGTGGTAGACTATAGCAGTTATTAATTCAGACCCATAACCATTCATACCCATAACCATTCAGATGGTGGTAGACTATAGCAGTTATTAATTCAGACCCATAACCATTCAGATGGTGGTAGACTATAGCAGTTATTATCTCAGACCCATAACCATTCAGATGGTGGTAGACTATAGCAGTTATTAATTCAGACCCATAACCATTCAGACCAATAACCATTCAGATGGTGGTAGACTATAGCAGTTATTAATTCAGACCCATAACCATTCAGATGGTGGTAGACTATAGCAGTTATTAATTCAGACCCATAAACATTCAGATGGTGGTAGGCTATAGCAGTTATTAATTCAGACCCATAACCATTCAGACCAATAACATTTCAGATGGTGGTAGGCTATAGCAGTTATTAACTCAGACCCATAACCATTCAGACTCATAACCATTCAGATGGTGGTAGACTATAGCAGTTATTAATTCAGACCCATAACAATTCAGACCCATAACCATTCAGATGGTGGTAGACTATAGCAGTTATTAATTCAGACCCATAACCATTCAGATGGTGGTAGGCTATAGCAGTTATTAATTCAGACACATAACCATTCAGATGGTGGTAGACTATAGCAGTTATTAATTCAGACCCATAACCATTCAGATGGTGGTAGACTATAGCAGTTATTAATTCAGACCCATAACCATTCAGATGGTGGTAGACTATAGCAGTTATTAATTCAGACCCATAACCATTCAGACCAATAACATTTCAGATGGTGGTAGGCTATAGCAGTTATTAACTCAGACCCATAACCATTCAGACTCATAACCATTCAGATGGTGGTAGACTATAGCAGTTATTAATTCAGACCCATAACAATTCAGACCCATAACCATTCAGATGGTGGTAGACTATAGCAGTTATTAATTCAGACCCATAACCATTCAGATGGTGGTAGGCTATAGCAGTTATTAATTCAGACCCATAACCATTCAGATGGTGGTAGGCTATAGCAGTTATTAATTCAGACCCATAACCATTCAGATGGTGGTAGACTATAGCAGTTATTAATTCAGACCCATAACCAATCAGATGGTGGTCTATAGCAGTTATTAATTCAGACCCATAACCATTCATACCCATAACCATTCAGATGGTGGTAGACTATAGCAGTTATTAATTCAGACCCATAACCATTCAGATGGTGGTAGGCTATAGCAGTTATTAATTCAGACCCATAACCATTCAGATGGTGGTAGACTATAGCAGTGATTAATTCAGACCCATAACCAATCAGATGGTGGTAGACTATAGCAGTTATTAATTCAGACCCATAACCATTCATACCCATAACCATTCAGATGGTGGTAGACTATAGCAGTTATTAATTCAGACCCATAACCATTCAGATGGTGGTAGACTATAGCAGTTATTATCTCAGACCCATAACCATTCAGATGGTGGTAGACTATAGCAGTTATTAATTCAGACCCATAACCATTCAGACCAATAACCATTCAGATGGTGGTAGACTATAGCAGTTATTAATTCAGACCCATAACCATTCAGATGGTGGTAGACTATAGCAGTTATTAATTCAGACCCATAAACATTCAGATGGTGGTAGGCTATAGCAGTTATTAATTCAGACCCATAACCATTCAGATGGTGGTAGACTATAGCAGTTATTAATTCAGACCCATAACCATTCAGATGGTGGTAGACTATAGCAGTTATTAATTCAGACCCATAACCATTCAGACCAATAACATTTCAGATGGTGGTAGGCTATAGCAGTTATTAACTCAGACCCATAACCATTCAGACTCATAACCATTCAGATGGTGGTAGACTATAGCAGTTATTAATTCAGACCCATAACAATTCAGACTGATAACCATTCAGATGGTGGTAGACTATAGCAGTTATTAATTCAGACCCATAACCATTCAGATGGTGGTAGGCTATAGCAGTTATTAATTCAGACCCATAACCATTCAGATGGTGGTAGGCTATAGCAGTTATTAATTCAGACCCATAACCATTCAGATGGTGGTAGACTATAGCAGTTATTAATTCAGACCCATAACCAATCAGATGGTGGTCTATAGCAGTTATTAATTCAGACCCATAACCATTCATACCCATAACCATTCAGATGGTGGTAGACTATAGCAGTTATTAATTCAGACCCATAAACATTCAGATGGTGGTAGGCTATAGCAGTTATTAATTCAGACCCATAACCATTCAGATGGTGGTAGACTATAGCAGTTATTAATTCAGACCCATAACCATTCAGATGGTGGTAGACTATAGCAGTTATTAATTCAGACCCATAACCATTCAGACCAATAACATTTCAGATGGTGGTAGGCTATAGCAGTTATTAACTCAGACCCATAACCATTCAGACTCATAACCATTCAGATGGTGGTAGACTATAGCAGTTATTAATTCAGACACATAACAATTCAGACCCATAACCATTCAGATGGTGGTAGACTATAGCAGTTATTAATTCAGACCGATAACCATTCAGATGGTGGTAGGCTATATCAGTTATTAATTAAGACCCATAACCATTCAGATGGTGGTAGACTATAGCAGTTATTAATTCAGACCCATAACCATTCAGATGGTGGTAGACTATAGCAGTTATTACCTCAGACCCATAACCATTCAGATGGTGGTAGACTATAGCAGTTATTAATTCAGACCCATAACCATTCAGATGGTGGTAGGCTATAGCAGTTATTAATTCAGACCCATAACCATTCAGATGGTGGTAGGCTGTAGCAGTTATTAATTCAGACCCATAACCATTCAGACCAATACCATTCAGATGGTGGTAGACTATAGCAGTTATTAATTCAGACCCATAACCATTCAGATGGTGGTAGACTATAGCAGTTATTAATTCAGACACATAACCATTCATATGGTGTTAGACTATAGCAGTTATTAATTCAGACCCATTACCATTCGGTTGGTGGTAGGCTATAGCAGTTATTAATTCAGATCCATAACCATTCAGATGGTGGTAGACTATAGCAGTCATTACCTCAGACCCATAACCATTCAGATGGTGGTAGACTATAGCAGTTATTAATTCAGACCCATAACCATTCAGATGGTGGTAGGCTATAGCAGTTATTAATTCAGACCCATAACCATTCAGATGGTGGTAGGCTGTAGCAGTTATTAATTCAGACCCATAACCATTCAGATGGTGGTAGGCTATAGCAGTTATTAATTCAGACACATAACCATTCAGATGGTGGTAGACTATAGCAGTTATTAATTCAGACCCATAACCAATCAGATGGTGGTAGACTATAGCAGTTATTAATTCAGACCCATAACCATTCATACCCATAACCATTCAGATGGTGGTAGACTATAGCAGTTATTAATTCAGACCCATAACCATTCAGATGGTGGTAGACTATAGCAGTTATTATCTCAGACCCATAACCATTCAGATGGTGGTAGACTATAGCAGTTATTAATTCAGACCCATAACCATTCAGACCAATAACCATTCAGATGGTGGTAGACTATAGCAGTTATTAATTCAGACCCATAACCATTCAGATGGTGGTAGACTATAGCAGTTATTAATTCAGACCCATAAACATTCAGATGGTGGTAGGCTATAGCAGTTATTAATTCAGACCCATAACCATTCAGATGGTGGTAGACTATAGCAGTTATTAATTCAGACCCATAACCATTCAGATGGTGGTAGACTATAGCAGTTATTAATTCAGACCCATAACCATTCAGACCAATAACATTTCAGATGGTGGTAGGCTATAGCAGTTATTAACTCAGACCCATAACCATTCAGACTCATAACCATTCAGATGGTGGTAGACTATAGCAGTTATTAATTCAGACCCATAACAATTCAGACTGATAACAATTCAGATGGTGGTAGACTATAGCAGTTATTAATTCAGACCCATAACCATTCAGATGGTGGTAGGCTATAGCAGTTATTAATTCAGACCCATAACCATTCAGATGGTGGTAGGCTATAGCAGTTATTAATTCAGACCCATAACCATTCAGATGGTGGTAGACTATAGCAGTTATTAATTCAGACCCATAACCAATCAGATGGTGGTCTATAGCAGTTATTAATTCAGACCCATAACCATTCATACCCATAACCATTCAGATGGTGGTAGACTATAGCAGTTATTAATTCAGACCCATAAACATTCAGATGGTGGTAGGCTATAGCAGTTATTAATTCAGACCCATAACCATTCAGATGGTGGTAGACTATAGCAGTTATTAATTCAGACCCATAACCATTCAGATGGTGGTAGACTATAGCAGTTATTAATTCAGACCCATAACCATTCAGACCAATAACATTTCAGATGGTGGTAGGCTATAGCAGTTATTAACTCAGACCCATAACCATTCAGACTCATAACCATTCAGATGGTGGTAGACTATAGCAGTTATTAATTCAGACCCATAACAATTCAGACCCATAACCATTCAGATGGTGGTAGACTATAGCAGTTATTAATTCAGACCGATAACCATTCAGATGGTGGTAGGCTATAGCAGTTATTAATTCAGACCCATAACCATTCAGATGGTGGTAGACTATAGCAGTTATTAATTCAGACCCATAACCATTCAGATGGTGGTAGACTATAGCAGTTATTACCTCAGACCCATAACCATTCAGATGGTGGTAGACTATAGCAGTTATTAATTCAGACCCATAACCATTCAGATGGTGGTAGGCTATAGCAGTTATTAATTCAGACCCATAACCATTCAGATGGTGGTAGGCTGTAGCAGTTATTAATTCAGACCCATAACCATTCAGACCAATACCATTCAGATGGTGGTAGACTATAGCAGTTATTAATTCAGACACATAACCATTCAGATGGTGGTAGACTATAGCAGTTATTAATTCAGACACATAACCATTCAGATGGTGGTAGACTATAGCAGTTATTATCTCAGACCCATAACCATTCAGATGGTGGTAGACTATAGCAGTTATTATTTCAGACCCATAACCATTCAGATGGTGGTAGACTATAGCAGTTATTAATTCAGACCCATAACCACTCAGACCCATAACCATTCAGATGGTGGTAGACTATAGCAGTTATTAATTCAGACCAATAACCATTCAGACCCCTAACCTTTCAAATGGTGGTAGGCTATAGCAGTTATTAATTCAGACCCATAACCATTCAGATGGTGTTAGACTATAGCAGTTATTAATTCAGACCCATAACCATTCAGACCAATAACATTTCAGATGGTGGTAGGCTATACCAGTTATTAATTCAGACCCATAACCATTCAGATGGTGGTAGGCTATAGCAGTTATTAATTCAGACCCATAACCATTCAGATGGTGGTAGACTATAGCAGTTATTAATTCAGACCCATAACCATTCAGATGGTGGTAGGTTATAGCAGTTATTAATTCAGACCCATAACCATTCAGACCCATAACCATTCAGATCCATAACCATTCAGATGGTGGTAGACTATAGCAGTTATGAATTCAGACCCATAACCATTCAGATGGTGGTAGACTATAGCAGTTATTAATTCAGACCCATAACCATTCAGATGGTGGTAGACTATAGCAGTTATTAATTCGGACCCATAACCATTCAGATGGTGGTAGACTATAGCAGTTATTAATTCAGACCCATAACCATTCAGACCAATAACATTTCCGATGGAGGTAGGCTATAGCAGTTATTAACTCAGACCCATAACCATTCAGACTCATAACCATTCAGATGGTGGTAGACTATAGCAGTTATTAATTCAGACCCATAACCATTCAGATGGTGGTAGGCTATAGCAGTTATTAATTCAGACCCATAACCATTCAGATGGTGGTAGGCTATAGCAGTTATTAATTCAGACCCATAACCATTCAGATGGTGGTAGACTATTGCAGTTATTAATTCAGACCCATTACCATTCAGATGGTGGTAGGCTATAGCAGTTATTAATTCAGACCCATAACCATTCAGATGGTGGTAGACTATAGCAGTTATTACCTCAGACCCATAACCATTCAGATGGTGGTAGACTATAGCAGTTATTAATTCAGACCCATAACCATTCAGATGGTGGTAGGCTATAGCAGTTATTAATTCAGACCCATAACCATTCAGATGGTGGTAGGCTGTAGCAGTCATTAATTCAGACCCATAACCATTCAGACCAATACCATTCAGATGGTGGTAGACTATAGCAGTTATTAATTCAGACCTATTACCATTCAGATGGTGGTAGGCTATAGCAGTTATTAATTCAGACCCATAACCATTCAGATGGTGGTAGACTATAGCAGTTATTACCTCAGACCCATAACCATTCAGATGGTGGTAGACTATAGCAGTTATTAATTCAGACCCATAACCATTCAGATGGTGGTAGGCTATAGCAGTTATTAATTCAGACCCATAACCATTCAGATGGTGGTAGGCTGTAGCAGTCATTAATTCAGACCCATAACCATTCAGACCAATACCATTCAGATGGTGGTAGACTATAGCAGTTATTAATTCAGACCCATAACCATTCAGATGGTGGTAGACTATAGCAGTTATTAATTCAGACACATAACCATTCAGATGGTGGTAGACTATAGCAGTTATTATCTCAGACCCATAACCATTCAAATGGTGGTAGACTATAGCAGTTATTATTTCAGACCCATAACCATTCAGATGGTGGTAGACTATAGCAGTTATTAATTCAGACCCATAACCACTCAGACCCATAACCATTCAGATGGTGGTAGACTATAGCAGTTATTAATTCAGACCCATAACCATTCAGACCCATAACCATTCAGATGGTGGTAGGCTATAGCAGTTATTAATTCAGACCCATAACCATTCAGATGGTGTTAGACTATAGCAGTTATTAATTCAGACCCATTACCATTCAGATGGTGGTAGACTATAGCAGTTATTAATTCAGACCCATAACCATTCAGATGGTGGTAGACTATAGCAGTTATTACCTCAGACCCATAACCATTCAGATGGTGGTAGACTATAGCAGTTATTAATTCAGACCCATAACCATTCAGACCAATAACATTTCAGATGGTGGTAGGCTATAGCAGTTATTAACTCAGACCCATAACCATTCAGACTCATAACCATTCAGATGGTGGTAGACTATAGCAGTTATTAATTCAGACCCATAACAATTCAGACCCATAACCATTCAGATGGTGGTAGACTATAGCAGTTATTAATTCAGACCGATAACCATTCAGATGGTGGTAGGCTATAGCAGTTATTAATTCAGACCCATAACCATTCAGATGGTGGTAGACTATAGCAGTTATTAATTCAGACCCATAACCATTCAGATGGTGGTAGACTATAGCAGTTATTACCTCAGACCCATAACCATTCAGATGGTGGTAGACTATAGCAGTTATTAATTCAGACCTATTACCATTCAGATGGTGGTAGGCTATAGCAGTTATTAATTCAGACCCATAACCATTCAGATGGTGGTAGACTATAGCAGTTATTACCTCAGACCCATAACCATTCAGATGGTGGTAGACTATAGCAGTTATTAATTCAGACCCATAACCATTCAGATGGTGGTAGGCTATAGCAGTTATTAATTCAGACCCATAACCATTCAGATGGTGGTAGGCTGTAGCAGTCATTAATTCAGACCCATAACCATTCAGACCAATACCATTCAGATGGTGGTAGACTATAGCAGTTATTAATTCAGACCCATAACCATTCAGATGGTGGTAGACTATAGCAGTTATTAATTCAGACACATAACCATTCAGATGGTGGTAGACTATAGCAGTTATTATCTCAGACCCATAACCATTCAAATGGTGGTAGACTATAGCAGTTATTATTTCAGACCCATAACCATTCAGATGGTGGTAGACTATAGCAGTTATTAATTCAGACCCATAACCACTCAGACCCATAACCATTCAGATGGTGGTAGACTATAGCAGTTATTAATTCAGACCCATAACCATTCAGACCCATAACCATTCAGATGGTGGTAGGCTATAGCAGTTATTAATTCAGACCCATAACCATTCAGATGGTGTTAGACTATAGCAGTTATTAATTCAGACCCATTACCATTCAGATGGTGGTAGACTATAGCAGTTATTAATTCAGACCCATAACCATTCAGATGGTGGTAGACTATAGCAGTTATTACCTCAGACCCATAACCATTCAGATGGTGGTAGACTATAGCAGTTATTAATTCAGACCCATAACCATTCAGACCAATAACATTTCAGATGGTGGTAGGCTATAGCAGTTATTAACTCAGACCCATAACCATTCAGACTCATAACCATTCAGATGGTGGTAGACTATAGCAGTTATTAATTCAGACCCATAACAATTCAGACCCATAACCATTCAGATGGTGGTAGACTATAGCAGTTATTAATTCAGACCGATAACCATTCAGATGGTGGTAGGCTATAGCAGTTATTAATTCAGACCCATAACCATTCAGATGGTGGTAGACTATAGCAGTTATTAATTCAGACCCATAACCATTCAGATGGTGGTAGACTATAGCAGTTATTACCTCAGACCCATAACCATTCAGATGGTGGTAGACTATAGCAGTTATTAATTCAGACCCATAACCATTCAGATGGTGGTAGGCTATAGCAGTTATTAATTCAGACCCATAACCATTCAGATGGTGGTAGGCTGTAGCAGTTATTAATTCAGACCCATAACCATTCAGACCAATACCATTCAGATGGTGGTAGACTATAGCAGTTATTAATTCAGACCCATAACCATTCAGATGGTGGTAGACTATAGCAGTTATTATTCAGACACATAACCATTCAGATGGTGTTAGACTATAGCAGTTATTAATTCAGACCCATTACCATTCAGATGGTGGTAGGCTATAGCAGTTATTAATTCAGATCCATAACCATTCAGATGGTGGTAGACTATAGCAGTTATTACCTCAGACCCATAACCATTCAGATGGTGGTAGACTATAGCAGTTATTAATTCAGACCCATAACCATTCAGATGGTGGTAGGCTATAGCAGTTATTAATTCAGACCCATAACCATTCAGATGGTGGTAGGCTGTAGCAGTTATTAATTCAGACCCATAACCATTCAGACCAATACCATTCAGATGGTGGTAGACTATAGCAGTTATTAATTCAGACCCATAACCATTCAGATGGTGGTAGACTATAGCAGTTATTAATTCAGACACATAACCATTCAGATGGTGGTAGACTATAGCAGTTATTATCTCAGACCCATAACCATTCAGATGGTGGTAGACTATAGCAGTTATTATTTCAGACCCATAACCATTCAGATGGTGGTAGACTATAGCAGTTATTAATTCAGACCCATAACCACTCAGACCCATAACCATTCAGATGGTGGTAGACTATAGCAGTTATTAATTCAGACCCATAACCGTTCAGACCCCTAACCTTTCAAATGGTGGTAGGCTATAGCAGTTATTAATTCAGACCCATAACCATTCAGATGGTGTTAGACTATAGCAGTTATTAATTCAGACCCATAACCATTCAGACCAATAACATTTCAGATGGTGGTAGGCTATACCAGCTATTAATTCAGACCCATAACCATTCAGATGGTGGTAGGCTATAGCAGTTATTAATTCAGACCCATAACCATTCAGATGGTGGTAGACTATAGCAGTTATTAATTCAGACCCATAACCATTCAGATGGTGGTAGGTTATAGCAGTTATTAATTCAGACCCATAACCATTCAGACCCATAACCATTCAGATCCATAACCATTCAGATGGTGGTAGACTATAGCAGTTATGAATTCAGACCCATAACCATTCAGATGGTGGTAGACTATAGCAGTTATTAATTCAGACCCATAACCATTCAGATGGTGGTAGACTATAGCAGTTATTAATTCGGACCCATAACCATTCAGATGGTGGTAGACTATAGCAGTTATTAATTCAGACCCATAACCATTCAGACCAATAACATTTCCGATGGAGGTAGGCTATAGCAGTTATTAACTCAGACCCATAACCATTCAGACTCATAACCATTCAGATGGTGGTAGACTATAGCAGTTATTAATTCAGACCCATAACCATTCAGATGGTGGTAGGCTATAGCAGTTATTAATTCAGACCCATAACCATTCAGATGGTGGTAGACTATAGCAGTTATTAATTCAGACCCATAACCATTCAGATGGTGGTAGGCTATAGCAGTTATTAATTCAGACCCATTACCATTCAGATGGTGGTAGACTATAGCAGTTATTAATTCAGACCCATAACCATTCAGACCCATAACCATTCAGACCAATACCATTCAGATGGTGGTAGACTATAGCAGTTATTAATTCAGACCCATTACCATTCAGATGGTGGTAGGCTATAGCAGTTATTAATTCAGACCCATAACCATTCAGATGGTGGTAGACTATAGCAGTTATTACCTCAGACCCATAACCATTCAGATGGTGGTAGACTATAGCAGTTATTAATTCAGACCCATAACCATTCAGATGGTGGTAGGCTATAGCAGTTATTAATTCAGACCCATAACCATTCAGATGGTGGTAGGCTGTAGCAGTCATTAATTCAGACCCATAACCATTCAGACCAATACCATTCAGATGGTGGTAGACTATAGCAGTTATTAATTCAGACCCATAACCATTCAGATGGTGGTAGACTATAGCAGTTATTAATTCAGACACATAACCATTCAGATGGTGGTAGACTATAGCAGTTATTATCTCAGACCCATAACCATTCAAATGGTGGTAGACTATAGCAGTTATTATTTCAGACCCATAACCATTCAGATGGTGGTAGACTATAGCAGTTATTAATTCAGACCCATAACCACTCAGACCCATAACCATTCAGATGGTGGTAGACTATAGCAGTTATTAATTCAGACCCATAACCATTCAGACCCATAACCATTCAGATGGTGGTAGGCTATAGCAGTTATTAATTCAGACCCATAACCACTCAGACCCATAACCATTCAGACCCATAACCATTCAGATGGTGGTAGACTATAGCAGTTATTACCTCAGACCCATAACCATTCAGATGGTGGTAGACTATAGCAGTTATTAATTCAGACCCATAACCATTCAGACCCATAACCATTCAGATGGTGGTAGACTATAGCAGTTATTAATTCAGACCCATTACCATTCAGATGGTGGTAGACTATAGCAGTTATTACCTCAGACCCATAACCATTCAGATGGTGGTAGACTATAGCAGTTATTAATTCAGACACATAACCATTCAGATGGTGGTAGACTATAGCAGTTATTATCTCAGACCCATAACCATTCAGATGGTGGTAGACTATAGCAGTTATTAATTCAGACCCATAACCATTCAGATGGTGGTAGACTAAAGCAGTTATTAATTCAGACCCATAACCACTCAGACCCATAACCATTCAGATGGTGGTAGACTATAGCAGTTATTAATTCGGACCCATAACCATTCAGACCCATAACCATTCAGATGGTGGTAGACTATAGCAGTTATTAATTCAGACCCATAACCATTCAGATGGTGTTAGACTATAGCAGTTATTAATTCAGACCCATAACCATTCAGATGGTGGTAGACTATAGCAGTTATTAATTCAGACCCATAACCATTCAGACCCATAACCATTCAGATGGTGGTAGGCTATAGCAGTTATTAATTCAGACCCATAACCATTCAGATGGTGTTAGACTATAGCAGTTATTAATTCAGACCCATAACCATTCAGATGGTGGTAGGCTATAGCAGTTATTAATTCAGACCCATAACCATTCAGATGGTGGTAGGCTGTAGCAGTTATTAATTCAGACCCATAACCATTCAGACCAATACCATTCAGATGGTGGTAGACTATAGCAGTTATTAATTCAGACCCATAACCATTCAGATGGTGGTAGACTATAGCAGTTATTAATTCAGACACATAACCATTCAGATGGTGGTAGACTATAGCAGTTATTATCTCAGACCCATAACCATTCAGATGGTGGTAGACTATAGCAGTTATTATTTCAGACCCATAACCATTCAGATGGTGGTAGACTATAGCAGTTATTAATTCAGACCCATAACCACTCAGACCCATAACCATTCAGATGGTGGTAGACTATAGCAGTTATTAATTCAGACCCATAACCGTTCAGACCCCTAACCTTTCAAATGGTGGTAGGCTATAGCAGTTATTAATTCAGACCCATAACCATTCAGATGGTGTTAGACTATAGCAGTTATTAATTCAGACCCATAACCATTCAGACCAATAACATTTCAGATGGTGGTAGGCTATACCAGCTATTAATTCAGACCCATAACCATTCAGATGGTGGTAGGCTATAGCAGTTATTAATTCAGACCCATAACCATTCAGATGGTGGTAGACTATAGCAGTTATTAATTCAGACCCATAACCATTCAGATGGTGGTAGGTTATAGCAGTTATTAATTCAGACCCATAACCATTCAGACCCATAACCATTCAGATCCATAACCATTCAGATGGTGGTAGACTATAGCAGTTATGAATTCAGACCCATAACCATTCAGATGGTGGTAGACTATAGCAGTTATTAATTCAGACCCATAACCATTCAGATGGTGGTAGACTATAGCAGTTATTAATTCGGACCCATAACCATTCAGATGGTGGTAGACTATAGCAGTTATTAATTCAGACCCATAACCATTCAGACCAATAACATTTCCGATGGAGGTAGGCTATAGCAGTTATTAACTCAGACCCATAACCATTCAGACTCATAACCATTCAGATGGTGGTAGACTATAGCAGTTATTAATTCAGACCCATAACCATTCAGATGGTGGTAGGCTATAGCAGTTATTAATTCAGACCCATAACCATTCAGATGGTGGTAGACTATAGCAGTTATTAATTCAGACCCATAACCATTCAGATGGTGGTAGGCTATAGCAGTTATTAATTCAGACCCATTACCATTCAGATGGTGGTAGACTATAGCAGTTATTAATTCAGACCCATAACCATTCAGACCCATAACCATTCAGACCAATACCATTCAGATGGTGGTAGACTATAGCAGTTATTAATTCAGACCCATTACCATTCAGATGGTGGTAGGCTATAGCAGTTATTAATTCAGACCCATAACCATTCAGATGGTGGTAGACTATAGCAGTTATTACCTCAGACCCATAACCATTCAGATGGTGGTAGACTATAGCAGTTATTAATTCAGACCCATAACCATTCAGATGGTGGTAGGCTATAGCAGTTATTAATTCAGACCCATAACCATTCAGATGGTGGTAGGCTGTAGCAGTCATTAATTCAGACCCATAACCATTCAGACCAATACCATTCAGATGGTGGTAGACTATAGCAGTTATTAATTCAGACCCATAACCATTCAGATGGTGGTAGACTATAGCAGTTATTAATTCAGACACATAACCATTCAGATGGTGGTAGACTATAGCAGTTATTATCTCAGACCCATAACCATTCAGATGGTGGTAGACTATAGCAGTTATTAATTCAGACCCATAACCATTCAGATGGTGGTAGGTTATAGCAGTTATTAATTCAGACCCATAACCATTCAGACCCATAACCATTCAGATCCATAACCATTCAGATGGTGGTAGACTATAGCAGTTATGAATTCAGACCCATAACCATTCAGATGGTGGTAGACTATAGCAGTTATTAATTCAGACCCATAACCATTCAGATGGTGGTAGACTATAGCAGTTATTAATTCGGACCCATAACCATTCAGATGGTGGTAGACTATAGCAGTTATTAATTCAGACCCATAACCATTCAGACCAATAACATTTCCGATGGAGGTAGGCTATAGCAGTTATTAACTCAGACCCATAACCATTCAGACTCATAACCATTCAGATGGTGGTAGACTATAGCAGTTATTAATTCAGACCCATAACCATTCAGATGGTGGTAGGCTATAGCAGTTATTAATTCAGACCCATAACCATTCAGATGGTGGTAGACTATAGCAGTTATTAATTCAGACCCATAACCATTCAGATGGTGGTAGGCTATAGCAGTTATTAATTCAGACCCATTACCATTCAGATGGTGGTAGACTATAGCAGTTATTAATTCAGACCCATAACCATTCAGACCCATAACCATTCAGACCAATACCATTCAGATGGTGGTAGACTATAGCAGTTATTAATTCAGACCCATTACCATTCAGATGGTGGTAGGCTATAGCAGTTATTAATTCAGACCCATAACCATTCAGATGGTGGTAGACTATAGCAGTTATTACCTCAGACCCATAACCATTCAGATGGTGGTAGACTATAGCAGTTATTAATTCAGACCCATAACCATTCAGATGGTGGTAGGCTATAGCAGTTATTAATTCAGACCCATAACCATTCAGATGGTGGTAGGCTGTAGCAGTCATTAATTCAGACCCATAACCATTCAGACCAATACCATTCAGATGGTGGTAGACTATAGCAGTTATTAATTCAGACCCATAACCATTCAGATGGTGGTAGACTATAGCAGTTATTAATTCAGACACATAACCATTCAGATGGTGGTAGACTATAGCAGTTATTATCTCAGACCCATAACCATTCAAATGGTGGTAGACTATAGCAGTTATTATTTCAGACCCATAACCATTCAGATGGTGGTAGACTATAGCAGTTATTAATTCAGACCCATAACCACTCAGACCCATAACCATTCAGATGGTGGTAGACTATAGCAGTTATTAATTCAGACCCATAACCATTCAGACCCATAACCATTCAGATGGTGGTAGGCTATAGCAGTTATTAATTCAGACCCATAACCACTCAGACCCATAACCATTCAGACCCATAACCATTCAGATGGTGGTAGACTATAGCAGTTATTACCTCAGACCCATAACCATTCAGATGGTGGTAGACTATAGCAGTTATTAATTCAGACCCATAACCATTCAGACCCATAACCATTCAGATGGTGGTAGACTATAGCAGTTATTAATTCAGACCCATTACCATTCAGATGGTGGTAGACTATAGCAGTTATTACCTCAGACCCATAACCATTCAGATGGTGGTAGACTATAGCAGTTATTAATTCAGACACATAACCATTCAGATGGTGGTAGACTATAGCAGTTATTATCTCAGACCCATAACCATTCAGATGGTGGTAGACTATAGCAGTTATTAATTCAGACCCATAACCATTCAGATGGTGGTAGACTATAGCAGTTATTAATTCAGACCCATAACCACTCAGACCCATAACCATTCAGATGGTGGTAGACTATAGCAGTTATTAATTCAGACCCATAACCATTCAGATGGTGTTAGACTATAGCAGTTATTAATTCAGACCCATAACCATTCAGATGGTGGTAGACTATAGCAGTTATTAATTCAGACCCATAACCATTCAGACCCATAACCATTCAGATGGTGGTAGGCTATAGCAGTTATTAATTCAGACCCATAACCATTCAGATGGTGTTAGACTATAGCAGTTATTAATTCAGACCCATAACCATTCAGATGGTGGTAGACTATAGCAGTTATTATCTCAGACCCATAACCATTCAGATGGTGGTAGACTATAGCAGTTATTAATTCAGACCCATAACCATTCAGATGGTGGTAGACTATTGCAGTTATTAATTCAGACCCATAACCATTCAGATGGTGGTAGACTATTTTATGTCGTGTAATAACAATATCATATTCAGATTAAGTGGGAAGTTTACATACACTTAGGTTGGAGTCATTAAAACTTGTTTTTCAACCACTCCACACATTTCTTGATAACAAACTATAGTTTTGGCAAGTGAGTTAGGATAACTAATTTGTGCATGACACAAGTCATTAATCCAACAATTGTTTACGGACAGATGATTTCACTTATAATTCACTGTATCACAATTCCTGTGGGTCAAAAATGTACATAGACTAAGTTGACTATGCCTCTAATTCCAGAAATTCCAGAAAATTATGTCATGGCTTTAGAAGCTTCTGATAGGCTAATTGACATCATTTGAGTCAATTGGAGGTGTACCTCTGGATGTATTTCAAGGCCTACCTTCAAACTCAGTGCCTCTTTGCTTGACATCATGGGAAAATCAAAACAAATCAGCCAAGAACTCAGAAATACATTTCCAAACGCCTGAAGGTACCATGTTCATCTGTACAAACAATAGTACGCAACTGTAAACACCATGGGACCACGCAGCCGTCATACCACTTAGGAAGGAGACTCATTCTGTCTCCTAGAGATGAACGTACTTTGGTGCGAAAAGTGCAAATCAATCCCAGAACAACAACAAAAAATCATGTGAAGATGCTGTAGGTAACTGGTGCAAAAGTATCTATATCCACAGTAAAACGAGTCCTATATCGACATAACCTGAAAGGCCACTCAGCAAGGAAGAAGCCACTGCTCCATAACCGCCAGAAAAAAGCTAGACTACGTTTTGCAACTGCACATGGGGACAAAGATTGTACTTTTTGGAGAAATGTCCTCTTGTCTGATGAAACAAAAATAGAACTGTTTGGCCATAATGACCATCGTTATGTTTGGAGGAAAAAGGGGGAGGCTTGAAAGCCGAAGAACACCATCCCAACCGTGAAGCACATGGGTGGCAGCATCATGTTGGGGGGTGCTATGCTGCAGGTGGGACTGGTGCACTTCACAAAATATACAGCATCATGAGGTAGGAAAATTACGTGGATATATTGAAGCAAAATCTCAAGACATCAGTCAGGAAGTTAAAGCCTGGTCGCAAATGGGTCTTCCAAATGGACAATGACCCCAAGCATACTTCCAAAGTTGTGGCAAAATGGCTTAAGGACAACAAAGTCAAGGTATTGGAGTGGCCATCACAAGCACTGACTTCAATCCTGTTGAAAATGTGTCTGCAGAACTGAAAAAGTGTGTGCAAGCAAGGAGGCCTACAAACCTGACTCAGTTACACCAGCTTTGTCAAGAGGAATGGGCCAAAATTCACCCAACTTATTGTGGGAAGCTTGTGGAAGGCCACCCGGAATGTTTGATCCAAGTTAAACAATTTAAAGGCAATGCTACCAAATACTAATTGAGTGTATGTAAACTTCTGACCCACTGGGAATGTGATGAAAGAAATAAAAGCTGAAATAAATCATTCTCTCTACTATTACTCTGACATTTCACATTCTTAAAATAAAGTGGTGATCCTAACTGACCTTAGACAGGGAATTTTTACTAGGATTGAATGTCAGGAATTGTGAAAAACGGAGTTTAAATGTATTTGGTTAAGGTGTATTTAAACTTTCCAACTTCAACTGTATGTTTTGGTTTTACGGCAAAATCATTTGTTCTTTTTTGTGCTTGGACTCAATAAAATATATTTAATGTCTAAACAAATAAAATGTATGTATGTATTTAATATATGACTCATCAGGACGACATTTTTTGATCTATAAGCCTATTTATATATTATTTATATTTTATATACTTTTGAATGACACTTCCGATTTTGGCGGGAAATACCGGGTTACCCGGGAGAAAAGTAATTTATTCTCGGGATGGAACATTTGTAAAAAAAAAAAAAGTGAAAATATTAAACCGTAACACACTTTCACTCACACACTCACGCATTCACCCTCAGTAACACACACACACACACACACACACACACACACACACACACACACACACACACACACACACACACACACACACACACACACACACACACACACACACACACTCACACACACACACACACACACACACACTCACTTTGACACCTGTGTGTAGGACCACCTGTGTGTCTTTGAGTTCAGCTGAGCTTTAATCTATCAGGGCTGTCTACCTTTGAAGTGAAAATCTCTCCCTCTCTCTCAATTTCTCATGTCTTATTTCTCATTTCTAGTCATTCACATTAAGTCAATTCAATTAAATTTAAAGGGCTTCATTGGCATGGGAAACGCATGTTTACGTTGCCAAAGAAAGTGATATAGATAATAAGCAAAAGTATAAAAGTGGGGTGTATTCACAATGGTGTTTGGTCTTCACTGTTTGCCCTTTTCTTGTTGCAACAGGTCACAAATATTGCTGCTGTTATGGCACACTGTGGTATTTCACCCAATAGATACGGGAGTTTATCAAAATGGTATTGTTTTCAAATTCTTTGTGGGTCTTTGTAATCTGAGAGAAATATGTGTCACTAATATGGTCATATTAGGAAGTGCAGGAGGTTCGGGAAGTGCAGGAGGTTTCCACTGCATTTGGTGGGCATTGTTTTCTCCTGTAGCATGTCTTCTACTGAGTGCAAGGTATGCCTACAATTGCCTTTCTAAATAGCAAAGCTATGCTCAATGAATGTGTACTTATGCAAAGCTTTCCTTAATTTTGGGTCAATCACAGTGGTCAGGTATTCTGCTATTATTCTCTGTTTAGGACAAAATAACATTAAAGTTTTCTCAGGTTTTTTTTGTTAATTCTTTTCAATTTCTCCAGTAATTATATTGGAGTTTTCTCATGATTTTGTTTTTCAAATTGTGTTGCTGTCCTGGGGCTCTGTGGGGTCTGTTTGTGTTTGTAAACAGAGCCCCAGGACCAGCTTGCAGAGGGGTCCCTTCTCTAGGTTATTTCTAGGTTAATCTCTTTGTAGGTGATGGCTTTGTTATGGAAGGTTTGGGAATCGATTCATTTTAGGTGGTTGTAGAATTGAACAGCTCTTTTCTGGAATTTGATCATTTGCGGGATTTGTCCAAATTCTGCTCTGCATGCATTATTTTGGTTCTGTACGTTGTACAGTCCAATTTATGATTACAAAGATGATACCTTTAAAAAAAATCCTGATATATATATATTTTTTTATCAATTCATATATTTTAGTTTAAACATAATATTTGTTGTATTATTTGTTTAGTCTTTTCTGGTATATTAAACTGAAATTGCAACCAACTTTCTATGGCTTGTTTAAAAAATAGCGATGTGTTGGAGATCATTTCATTTTCAAATAACTGAAAGTGAGAGGTTGTAATCTGAATAAAAGGGAAGAAGGTCATTACTGAACACGGGTTGAGTCATTCTTACTAATCTACTAGAGAACCAGTTCTGATTTAATTATAACTTTTGTATGACTGAAACCTTTAGTGAGTGCTTTAATATTTAGTCATTTCTGAGTATTTGTTATATAAATAGGCTTGTTTAATTTAGTCTGGCTTGTCGTTGCAAATAAAGTGGAAATTCTTTTGCTCATATAATTAAAAAAAACTGGTCATCAGGTATAGACCATAAGCAAATAGTTAAACTGGGATATGACTAAAAAGTTAATCAGGGTAAACTAGGATATGACTAAAGAGTTAATAATCAGAGTGATTTTTCCCAAAAATAAACAGGTATTTTCCTTTCAATGATAGCAAGATCATATCTATTTTTGCTAACTTTCTATATATTGTAGTCAGAATAATTCTTCATTTTGGGATATGAATACTGATGATGTCACCGTCAGACGATTTTATTGGTAAACTACATGGTAATGTAAAAATTGTATTTTTCTGTGATCCGATAATTTGGTTTTAATCCGCAGAGGTTAGAAAAAGTATCTAGATCCTCTATGAGGCTATGGAGGAAATGATCAAATTGTTGATAAAAAACAACAACATGAATCATCAGTGTACAATGAAACATTTGTTTTTAAGCCATAGATTTCTAGCCACATAATATTTTTGTTGGATCTGATTTTAATAGCTAACATTTCGATGGCAATAATAAATAGATATAACGATAGTGGACAACCTTGTTTTACTCCTCTTGATAGTTTAATTCTTTCTGAGAAGTAGCCATTATTTACTATTTTACACCCAGGGTTACTATGCATAACTTTAACCCATTTTATAAGATATTCCCCAAACTTGAAAAATTACAGGCATTTATATATAAATTCCAGTCGTACTTTATCAAAAACATTTTCAAAGTCAGCTACGAATACCAGGCCTGGTTTCTCAGATTTTTCATAGTGTTCTATTGTTTCCAGTACTTGTCTTATATTATCTTCAATGTATTGTCCATGTAAAAAACCTGTCTGATTGAGATGAATGATATCCGACAATACCTTCTTATTAATTCTAAGCGCTATGCATTTTGCTATATGTTTTAGCATCACAACACTGAAGTATAAGGGTTCTTCAAATGTTTTAATGAACTGAAACTTCATATTTACCACTTGGGTCGTGTTTCAGTAATAGTGAAATCAGACCTTTTGAGTATCTGATCATTTAGATTTTTTGTTATAGAAGTGGTTAAAGTACTTCGCTTCCTCTTTCAAAATATAATTTGGTGAATAATAACTTCATCATTTGCAACAAGTTTCAGTAAATTATTTTTGGTAGCATTTGTTAAAAGATAAAGATAAAGATAAAAAAAAATATGTTGGGTACGTTTTTACCCATATTCCATCCAGTTCGGAAAATGTAAAATATATATATATATATATATTACACTTGATCTTTGTTGAATAAGTTTTTCCACTTCCTCTAACTTACTCTGAGCCAACTATGGTACAGTTTTTATTTATTATATTTTTTATTTCACCTTTATTTAACCGGGTAGGCTAGTTGAGAACACCTTTATTTAACCAGGTAGGCTAGTTGAGAACACCTTTATTTAACCAGGTAGGCTAGTTGAGAACACCTTTATTTAACCAGGTAGGCTAGTTGAGAACACCTTTATTTAACCAGGTAGGCTAGTTGAGAACACCTTTATTTAACCAGGTAGGCTAGTTGAGAACACCTTTATTTAACCAGGTAGGCTAGTTGAGAACACCTTTATTTAACCAGGTAGGCTAGTTGAGAACACCTTTATTTAACCAGGTAGGCTAGTTGAGAACAAGTTCTCATTTGCAACTGCGACCTGGCCAAGATAAAGCATAGCAGTGTGAGCATACAACAAAGAGTTACACATGGAGTAAACAATTAACAAGTCAATAACACAGTAGAAAACAAAGGGGGGAGTCTATATACAATGTGTGCAAAAGGCTATCTATCTGTTCTGTTAGACCTATTTCCTTTGTTAATATGGACTCTTGGACCTAAATTGCTTTTGTTTTAAAGTGCGTATTGAATTGCATTGCCTATTCAGGCACATTTAAAAGTGTCCTATAAAACAAGGGAATTTGCTGTATGTTATTTCTGAAAAAATGCAATAAATTCCTCTATCCTACTTAAAAACAAGTTATCATCCAATAGGCTTTGATTAAATTTCCAATATCCTAGCTCATATGGAAATTCAGTAAGAGTAATATATATGTCAATTAAAGTACCAGATGCTGCCCGCGGCCAGTGACGGACTTCTACGTCACAACTTCTATGGACCGTAATGGAAATCACACTTACTTAGATGTTATGGATGAGCACGTTGTTTGTTTGTTCTGTTCCTCTCTCTCTCTCCATCTCTGTAGTTTCCGGGGAAAGCTGGATAAGGACCAGAGCTAAGGGAATTGGGCTGACTTTGTAGTGCCTGTCCCCGAATGGCTCATTAACCTCTCTAGGATAGGGGACGCTTGTGTCCCACTTGGCCAAAAGCCAGGGAAAAATGCAGCGCGGCAAATTCAAATAAAATGATATACAAATCAAACTTTCATTAAATCACACATGTAAGATACTCAATTAAAGCTACACTCGTTGTGAATCCAACCAACATGTCAGATTTAAAAAAGGCTTTTCGGTGAAAGCATAAGAAGCTATTATCTGATGATAGCACAACAGTAAACAAAGAGAGTAGCATATTTCAACCCTGCAGGCGCTACACAAAACGCAGAAATAAAATATAAAACATGCCTTACCTTTGATGAGCTTCTTTTGTTGGCACTCCAATATGTCCCATAAACATCACAATTGGTGCTTTTGTTCGATTAATTCCGTCCATATATATCCAAAATGTCAATTCATTTGGCGCGTTTGATCCAGAAAAAGACAGCTTCCAATTTGCGCAACGTCACTACAAAATATCTCAAAAGTTGCCTGTAAACTTTGCCAAAACATTTCAAACTACTTTTGTAATATAACTTTAGGTATTTTTAAACGTTAATAATCAATCAAATTGAAGACGGGTCTATCTGTGTTCAATACAGGAAGACAACATATTTAAAACCTTATTATAATCTTCTACCATAATAATAGTGTTGCCACTATGTTGTTGTCATGTGGTGTTGCCACTGTGGTGTTGCCACTGTGGTGTTGCTACCATGTTGTGTTGCCACTGTTGTTGTCATGTGGTGTTGCCACTGTGGTGTTGCCACTGTGCTGTTGCTACCATGTTGTGTTGCCACTGTTGTTGTCATGTGGTGTTGCCACTGTGGTGTTGCCACTGTGTTGTTGCTACCATGTTGTGTTGCCACTGTGTTGTTGCTACCATGTTGTGTTGCCACTGTGTTGTTGCTACCATGTTGTGTTGCCACTGTGTTGTTGCTACCATGTGTTGTTGCTACCATGTTGTGTTGCCACTGTGGTGTTGCCACTGTGGTGTTGCTACCATGTTGTGTTGCCACTGTTGTTGTCATGTGGTGTTGCCACTGTGGTGTTGCCACTGTGTTGTTGCTACCATGTGGTGTTGCTACCATGTGGTGTTGCTACCATGTGGTGTTGCCACTATGTTGTTGTCATGTGGTGATGCTACCATGTGGTGTTGCTACCATGTGGTGTTGCTACCATGTGGTGTTGCTACCATGTGGTATTGCTACTATGTTGTGCTGCTTATATGTTGTGTTGCCACTATGCTGTTGCCATGTGGTGTTGCTACCATGTGGTGTTGCTACTATGTTGTGCTGCTGATATGTTGTGTTGCCACTATGCTGTTGCCATGTGGTGTTGCTACCATGTGGTGTTGCTACCATGTGGTGTTTCTACCCCGCTGTGTTGACGTCTTTAGTCTCACTTTATGTTTTATCTTATATTTTTCATTCATTTTTTATCCCGACCCCGTCCCCGCAGGAGGTCTTTTGACTTTTGCCTTTTGCCTTTTTGCTATGCCGTCACTGTAAATAAGAATTGGTTCTTACTTGATTTGTCTAGTTAAATAAAGGTTAAATTAAACAACTTAAATAAACACACACTCGTATACAAATTACCCACCCTTTCCCCCACAAACAGTTGTTCCATCCCCGAGCTCAACTCAATTAAGGTATTGATGTGCAAATGCATATACAGTTGTAGATGTTTGAGAAGGCAAAACTGAGCAACAATGGTTGAGATTTGATTAATCAATGTCAAGTCCTAGGTGATGGAGCTCAGATGCACCTCCTTCCCCTGAAACACCCACACACATGGTCCCCCGTTGTGACCACTTTCCCAAGAATCTCTGTCCAGTCAGACCTTTGATTATTGTGTGCCTCCAGAGCCACAATAATTTGCCGCCTCTCTGATTGTCCGAGTGTGACCCCCTCCCCATGGGTTACTGTAGCCAGTGTTGCCAGCACTGCCACTACCTGGGTGGGGGCACTCCACCGGAATCCCCACCGGATAAGTACAAGGTCAACAAGGCTTTGAGAATGTCCTTGTATATTATGCTCACCCATCAGGGGGCTTTGGCTTTGTAGAACCAACCCTGCCAGGCAGGCTCAGCATCTTGAGGGGGCAGTGCTGCTCTAGTAGGTCTCTGACCACATTTATCTTTCTGATTTGGCTGTGTATAGGCTACTTGCATTAGGCCCATATAAAGAGATGAGGGCTTCTCCTTAGTATGTGGGTCTCTCAGGTGGGTGTCTAAGGTATATGGTTGGGGACCGTTCCATCATGGTAGGACAATAAATAAACTATATTTGTAATTTATTTCAAAATATATATCTCATATCTGCACAAAAAGCCGTTTTACGGGCTCCTAACCAATTGTGTGTGTTTTTTGTTTTATTTGAAACGTATTTTGTACATAATGTTTCTGCCACCGTCTCGTATGACTGAAAATACCTTTTAGATATCAGTGATTACTCACCTCGTACTGGACAAAGATTTTTTCATTAACGAGTGGGACTCAAAGGATTTACTCCAGAACCCGACAAGACCCAAATCGCCGTCATTCGCACGAAGAAGAGACAGAGATATCAGGGACGTAGGTCGGGGTGCCTTGTAAGGATCCGACGGCGAGTGAGAAATCCCCCTCTACCATCAGTCCTATTAGCTACAGTGCAATCATTGGATAACAAAATGGATGAGCTCTGATTTTTATTTTATTTATTTATTTTACCTTTATTTAACCAGGTAGGCAAGTTGAGAACAAGTTCTCATTTACAATTGCGACCTGGCCAAGATAAAGCAAAGCAGTTCGACAGATAAAACGACACAGAGTTACACATGGAGTAAAAACAAACATACAGTCAATAATGCAGTATAAACAAGTCTATATACAATGTGAGCAAATGAGGTGAGAAGGGAGGTAAAGGCAAAAAAAGGCCAAGATGGCAAAGTAAATACAATATAGCAAGTAAAATACTGGAATGGTAGTTTTGCAATGGAAGAATGTGCAAAGTAGAAATAAAAAAATAATGGGGTGCAAAGGAGCAAAATAAATAAATAAATAAAAATTAAATACAGTTGGGAAAGAGGTAGTTGTTTGGGCTAAATTATAGGTGGGCTATGTACAGGTGCAGTAATCTGTGAGCTGCTCTGACAGTTGGTGCTTAAAGCTAGTGAGGGAGATAAGTGTTTCCAGTTTCAGAGATTTTTGTAGTTCGTTCCAGTCATTGGCAGCAGAGAACTGGAAGGAGAGGCGGCCAAAGAAAGAATTGGTTTTGGGGGTGACTAGAGAGATATACCTGCTGGAGCGTGTGTTACAGGTGGGAGATGCTATGGTGACCAGCGAGCTGAGATAAGGGGGGACTTTACCTAGCAGTGTCTTGTAGATGACATGGAGCCAGTGGGTTTGGCGACGAGTATGAAGCGAGGGCCAGCCAACGAGAGCGTACAGGTCGCAATGGTGGGTAGTATATGGGGCTTTGGTGATAAAACGGATTGCACTGTGATAGACTGCATCCAATTTGTTGAGTAGGGTATTGGAGGCTATTTTGTAAATGACATCGCCAAAGTCGAGGATTGGTAGGATGGTCAGTTTTACAAGGGTATGTTTGGCAGCATGAGTGAAGGATGCTTTGTTGCGAAATAGGAAGCCAATTCTAGATTTAACTTTGGATTGGAGATGTTTGATATGGGTCTGGAAGGAGAGTTTACAATCTAACCAGACACCTAAGTATTTGTAGTTGTCCACGTATTCTAAGTCAGAGCCGTCCAGAGTAGTGATGTTGGACAGGCGGGTAGGTGCAGGCAGCGATCGGTTGAAGAGCATGCATTTAGTTTTACTTGCATTCAAGAGCAATTGGAGGCCACGGAAGGAGAGTTGTATGGCATTGAAGCTTGCCTGGAGGGTTGTTAACACAGTGTCCAGAGAAGGGCCGGAAGTATACAGAATGGTGTCGTCTGCGTAGAGGTGGATCAGGGACTCACCAGCAGCAAGAGCGACCTCATTGATGTATACAGAGAAGAGAGTCGGTCCAAGAATTGAACCCTGTGGCACCCCCATAGAGACTGCCAGAGGTCCGGACAGCAGACCCTCCGATTTGACACACTGAACTCTATCAGAGAAGTAGTTGGTGAACCAGGCGAGGCAATCATTTGAGAAACCAAGGCTGTCGAGTCTGCCGATGAGGATATGGTGATTGACAGAGTCGAAAGCCTTGGCCAGATCAATGAATACGGCTGCACAGTAATGTTTCTTATCGATGGCGGTTAAGATATCGTTTAGGACCTTGAGCGTGGCTGAGGTGCACCCATGACCAGCTCTGAAACCAGATTGCATAGCAGAGAAGGTATGGTGAGATTCGAAATGGTCGGTAATCTGTTTGTTGACTTGGCTTTCGAAGACCTTAGAAAGGCACGGTAGGATAGATATAGGTCTGTAGCAGTTTGGGTCAAGAGTGTCCCCCCCTTTGAAGAGGGGGATGACCGCAGCTGCTTTCCAATCTTTGGGAATCTCAGACGACACGAAAGAGAGGTTGAACAGGCTAGTAATAGGGGTGGCAACAATTTCGGCAGATAATTTTAGAAAGAAAGGGTCCAGATTGTCTAGCCCGGCTGATTTGTAGGGGTCCAGATTTTGCAGCTCTTTCAGAACATCAGCTGAATGGATTTGGGAGAAGGAGAAATGGGGAAGGCTTGGGCGAGTTGCTGTTGGGGGTGCAGTGCTGTTGTCCGGGGTAGGAGTAGCCAGGTGGAAAGCATGGCCAGCCGTAGAAAAATGCTTATTGAAATTCTCAATTATGGTGGATTTATCAGTGGTGACAGTGTTTCCTATCTTCAGTGCAGTGGGCAGCTGGGAGGAGGTGTTCTTATTCTCCATGGACTTTACAGTGTCCCAGAACTTTTTTGAGTTAGTGTTGCAGGAAGCAAATTTCTGCTTGAAAAAGCTAGCCTTGGCTTTTCTAACTGCCTGTGTATAATGATTTCTAGCTTCCCTGAACAGCTGCATATCACGGGGGCTGTTCGATGCTAATGCAGAACGCCATAGGATGTTTTTGTGTTGGTTAAGGGCAGTCAGGTCTGGGGAGAACCAAGGGCTATATCTGTTCCTGGTTCTAAATTTCTTGAATGGGGCATGTTTATTTAGGATGGTTAGGAAGGCATTTTTAAAAAATATCCAGGCATCCTCTACTGACGGGATGAGATCAATATCCTTCCAGGATACCCCGGCCAGGTCGATTAGAAAGGCCTGCTCGCAGAAGTGTTTCAGGGAGCGTTTTACAGTGATGAGTGGCGGTCGTTTGACCGCTGACCCATTACGGATGCAGGCAATGAGGCAGTGATCGCTGAGATCTTGGTTGAAGACAGCAGAGGTGTATTTAGAGGGGAAGTTGGTTAGGATGATATCTATGAGGGTGCCCGTGTTTAAGGTTTTGGGGAGGTACCTGGTAGGTTCATTGATAATTTGTGTGAGATTGAGGGCATCAAGTTTAGATTGTAGGATGGCTGGGGTGTTAAGCATGTTCCAGTTTAGGTCGCCTAGCAGCACGAACTCTGAAGATAGATGGGGGGCAATCAGTTCACATATGGTGTCCAGAGCACAGCTGGGGGCAGAGGGTGGTCTATAGCAGGCGGCAACGGTGAGAGACTTGTTTTTAGAGAGGTGGATTTTTAAAAGTAGAAGTTCAAATTGTTTGGGTACAGACCTGGATAGTAGGACAGAACTCTGCAGGCTATCTTTGCAGTAGATTGCAACACCGCCCCCTTTGGCAGTTCTATCTTGTCTGAAAATGTTGTAGTTAGGAATTAAAATGTCTGAGTTTTTGGTGGTCTTCCTAAGCCAGGATTCAGACACAGCTAGAACATCCGGGTTGGCAGAGTGTGCTAAAGCAGTGAATAGAACAAACTTAGGGAGGAGGCTTCTAATGTTAACATGCATGAAACCAAGGCTATTACGGTTACAGAAGTCGTCAAAAGAGAGCGCCTGGGGAATAGGAGTGGAGCTAGGCACTGCAGGGCCTGGATTCACCTCTACATCGCCAGAGGAACATAGGAGGAGTAGAATAAGGGTACGGCTAAAAGCTATGAGAATTGGTCGTCTAGAACGTCTGGAACATAGAGTAAAAGGAGGTTTCTGGGGGCGATAAAATAGCATCAAGGTATAATGTACAGACAAATGTATGGTAGGATGTGAATACAGTGGAGGTAAACCTAGGTATTGAGTGATGAAGAGAGAGATATTGTCTCTAGAAACATCGTTGAAACCAGGAGATGTCATTGCATGTGTGGGTGGTGGAACTAATAGGTTGGATAAGGTATAGTGAGCAGGACTAGAGGCTCTACAGTGAAATAAGCCAATAAACACTAACCAGAACAGAAATGGACAAGACATATTGACATTAAGGAGAGGCATGCTTAGTCGAGTGATCAAAAGGGTCCGGTGAGTGGAGAGGTTGGTTGGTGATTTAGACAGCTAGCCAGGGCATCGATAGCAAGCTAGCATAGGATGGAGGTCTGTTGTTAGCTACCTCTTGCGTTCCGTCAGTAGATTAGTGGGGTTCCGTGTGGTAGAGGGGATTAATCCAAATCACACAACAACAACAAAAATCAAAACAATAGATATAGTTATAGAGGCCCAAGAAGAAAACATAATAATAATAATAAAAAAAATAATAAAAAATATATATATATAAAAAAATTGTCCGATTGTCTATTCAGATAGCAGCCGGTAAGACAGCTAACGGTTAGCAGGCCGCAGATGGGCGTTCAGGAGCCAGCCGAATAACTCCTTCGGGTAGATAACGTCGGCAGTCCAGTTGTGAAGGCCCGGTGGGGCTCCGCGAAAGCAGTAAAACGGGTCCGGATAGGTGACTGCAGCCCAGGTGTGATTGATGGAACTCAGGAGTGATTGACGGAGCTTGCTAGCTCCGGAATAATTGATGTTTGCTCCGGAATCGACGAAGGCCGATAGTCACACGGATAGCAGCTAGCTAGCTGTGAGATCCGGGTATGAATGTCCAGAGAGCAGTCGATATCCAGGGACATGGAGAGAAAAATTGGTCCGGTATGTTCCGTTCCGAGCCGCGCTGCGCCGTACAGAACTGGCGATAGATTTTCGAGCTAAAGGATAGCTGATGACCACAAACCGTGGTTAGCTGAATACTAACGATTTGCCAGTAAAGGAGCGAACTAGCTTCTGAACTAGCTTCTGGATTAGCTTCTGGCTAGTTTCAGGCTAGCTTCTTCGGAGTTTCTGGCTAGCTTCTTGGAGGATTACAGATCTGAGGTAAATAATACTTTTTTATAAATATACATTGGTGAGGCGGGTTGCAGGAGAGTGTTTTGAAGATGAGTTGATGGAAAATAAAAATAAAATGTATGTGAAAAAGTTGTAAATATATATATATACAGGACACGACAAGACGAGGACAAAAGACGTCTGAACTGCTATGCCACCTTGGTTTCTCTGATCAAGACTATCCTACCAATGGGACATTAAAAACTGTAATATCTAATGTTTCACCGCTGAAGGACGACATGTATAACATACAGCTGGCTGGGTTTTCGGACCATCGTCAAGATAGAACAGCTGCCTCCGGTAAGACAAGGGGTGGCAGTCTGTGTCTATTTGTAAATAACAGCTGGTGTATGGAATCTAAAATTCAGGAAGTCTCAAGGTTTTGTTAGCCTGAGGTAGAGTATCTCATGATAAGCTGTAGACCACATTATTTACCAGGATTTACTCTAACCAGGATGCTTATAAGGAATCACGCCATGCCTTCCGATGACCATCAAACAGGCAAAGCGTCTATACAGGACTAAGATTGAATCGTACTACACCGGCTCCGACGCTCGTCAGATGTGGCAGGGCTTGCAAGCTATTACAGACTACAAAAGGAAGCAAGGCAGTGAGCTGCCCAGTGACATGAGCCTACCAGATGAGCTAAATAATTGATATGCTCGCTTCAAGGCAAGCAACGCTGAAGCATGCATGAGAGCATCAGCTGTTCTGGACGACTTTGTGATGTCATGAATAGGCTCGTAGCCCGTAACAAAGAGGGAGACACCATGGAGATAAGAAATAACAAAAATATATTTAATACCTGAAGTAACGCCGTCAAACATACAATAAACAATGTATGTAATCAGTAGTCAGTAGTGCAAGTGAGTGGGTGTGTGTATAGAAGTGATAATGAGGGGTGTTGAAAGGTGCCAAAGCAAACAAACAAAACGGACACAAAAATGCCACAACCAAAATCTGACAATGTGTCTGCATGGAGAGAGTCTCCTCAATGAATGGGGAAAAGGTGTATTTATCCCGGGACACAACCGGGCCCAGATGTGTCCCATTTCGCTGACGACCCTCCCGGCTCCGCCCACCGACATGCTATTAAGGAAAACAAGAGCAAAGTGAAAGAATTCGTCAGACAGAGTGTGAGGGTCGTCACAGTGATCACACTCTCCGTAGCCGATGTGAGTAAGACCTTTAAAAAAGGTCAACTTTCACAAGACTGCAGGGCCAGACGGATTACCAGGATGTGTACTCCGAGCATGTCCCTGACCGAGTCTGTAATAACTACATGTTTCAAGCAGACCACCATAGTCCCTGTGCCCAAGAATACCACGGTAACATGTCTAAATGACTCCCGACCCATAGCACTCAAGTCTGTAGCAATGAAGTGTCTTGAAAGGCTGGTCATGTTTCACATCAACACCATTATTCCAGAATCCCTAGATCTACTGCAATTTCCACACTGCTCTTTCCACATGGACAAAAGGAAAACCTTTTGAGAATGCTATTCATTGAGTGAGAATGCTATTCATTGACTACAGCTCAGAATCCAACACCATAATTCCCTCAAAGCTCATCCCTAAAATAAGGACCCTGGGACTAAACACCTCCCTCTGCAACTGGATCCTGAACTTCCTGATGGGCCGCCCCCAGGTGGTAAGGGTAAGCATCAACACATCTCATCCTCAATACGGAGGGCCCTCAGGGGTGTGTGCTCAGTCCCCTCCTGTACTCCTTGTTCACCCATGACTGCATGGCCAGGCACGACTCCGACATAATAATTACGTTTGCTGACGACACAACGGTGTAGGCCTGATCACCAACAACAATGACACAGCCTATAGGGAGGAGGTCAGAGACCTGGCAGTGTGGTGCCAGTATAACAACCTCTCCCTCAACGTGATCAAGACAAAGGAGATGATTTTGGACTACAGGAAAAGGACGACCAAGCACGCCCCCATTCTCATCGACTGGGCTGTAGTGGAGCAGGTTGAGAGCTTCAAGTTCCTTGGTGTCCACATCCTCGACAAGCTATCATGGTCCAAACACACCAAGACAGTTGTGAAGAAGGCACGACAACGCCCATTCCCCCTCTAGAGACTGAAAAGATTTGGAATGGGTCCTCATCGCCCGGTATGGCAAGTGCTCGGCCTCCAACCGCAAGGCACTATAGAGGATGAGGGTTCAATTCTCGGCCACAGGGTTAAAATCTTGGAGACTTTCTTCTCTGTAGACACCAATGATGTCACTCTTGCTGCTGGGGATTCTCTGATCCACCTCTACGCAGATGACACCATTCTGTATACTTCTGGCCCCTCTTTGGACACTGTGTTAACTAACCTCCAGACGAGCTTCAATGCCATACAACTCTCCTTCCGTGGCCTCCAACTGCTCTTAAATGCAAGTAAAACTAAATGCATGCTTTTCAATCGATCACTGCCCGCACCTGCCCGCTCGTCCAGCATCACTACTCTGGACTGCTCTGACAACTACAAACACCTAGGTGTCTGGTTAGACTGTAAACTCTCCTTTCAGACTCACATTAAGCATCTCCAATCCAAAATTAAATCTAGAATCGGCTTCCTATATCGCAACAAAGCATCCTTCACTCATGCTACCAAACATACCCTCGTAAAACTGACCATCCTACCGATCCTTGACTTCGGCAATGTCATCTATAAAATAGCCTCAAATTGGATGCAGTCTATCACAGTGCCATCCGTTTTGTCACGAAAGCCCCATACACTACCCACCACTGCGACCTGAACGCTCTCGTTGGTTGGCCCTCGCTTCATACTCGTTGCCAAACCCACTGGCTACAGGTTATCTACCAGTCTCTGCTAGGTAAAGCCCACCCTATTTCAGCTCACTGGTCACCATAGCAGCACCCACTCGTAGCACCCGCTCCAGCAGGTATATCTCACTGGTCACGCCCAAAGCCAATTCCTCCTTTGGTCGCCTTTCCTTCCAGTTCTCTGCTGCCAATGACTGGAACAAACTGCAAAAAATCACTGAAGCTGGAGACTCATATCTCCCTCACTAGCTTTAAGCATCAGCTGTCAGAGCAGCTCACAGATCACTGCACCTGTTCATAGCCCATCTGTAAACAGCCCATCTATCTACCTCATCCCTTACAGTATTTATTTATTTGTCTTGCTCCTTTGCACCCCAGTATCTCAACTTGCACATTCATCTTCTGCACATCTACCATTCCAGTGTTTAATCGCTACATTGAAAATTCTTCGCCACCATGGCCTATCTCCCTTATCTTACCTCATTTGCACTCACTGTATATAGACCTTTTTGTTTTCTTTTTATTCTACTGTATTATTGACTGTATGTTTTGTTTATTCCATGTGTAACTCTGTGTTGATGTATTTGTTGAACTGCTATGCTTTATCTTGGCCAGGTCGCAGTTGCAAATGAGAACTTGTTCTCAACTAGCCTAACTGGTTAAATAAAGGTGAAAAGAAGAGGGTAGTGCGTACGGCCCAGTACATCACCGGGGCTTCCTGCCATCCAGGACCTCTATACCAGGCAGTGTCAGAGGGTAGTGCGTACGACCCAGTACATCACCGGGGCTTCCTGCCATCCAGGACCTCTATACCAGGCAGTGTCAGAGGAAGGCCCCAAAAATATGTCTCAATTCACCACACCCACCTATGTCGTACTTCCCGCAGCTGGGGTGACAGAGCTAAAGTGTGGTTTGTCGGACCATGAGACGCCAAAAGTATTCTCACAAAATCGCCTGTAGCTTCCAAAAGTTTTTCTCTAGGACCACAGACCTCACAAGTCTTGTCTGGAGGTACCTCAGTAACAATTTAAAACATTAATGGAAGTATTGCATATGGAGACTTTTTAATTGCAAAAATTTTCTTTTCTCAGATTTCGGAGAGACTCGTCAGAACAAATTTACTTTTGATATTTTTGGGGGACTTTTTGTCGTTCCATGTAGGGAGACAGTTATTCATTGTGTTTATAATAATAGTAGCGAGTTAGTTAGTTAGTTAGTTATTCATTGTGTTTATAATAATATAGTAGCGAGTTAGTTAGTTAATTAGTTAGGTTATTCATTGTGTTTATAATGATAGTAGCGAGTTAGTTAGTTAATTAGTTAGGTTATTCATTGTGTTTATAATGATAGTAGCGAGTTAGTTAGTTAGTTAGTTAGGTTATTCATTGTGTTTATAATGATAGTAGCGAGTTAGTTAGTTAATTAGTTAGGTTATTCATTGTGTTTATAATAATAGTAGCGAGTTAGTTAGTTAATTAGTTAGGTTATTCATTGTGTTTATAATGATAGTAGCGAGTTAGTTAGTTAGTTAGTTAGGTTATTCATTGTGTTTATAATGATAGTAGCGAGTTAGTTAGTTAATTAGTTAGGTTATTCATTGTGTTTATAATAATAGTAGCGAGTTAGTTAGTTAATTAGTTAGGTTATTCATTGTGTTTATAATGATAGTAGCGAGTTAGTTAGTTAGTTAGTTAGGTTATTCATTGTGTTTATAATGATAGTAGCGAGTTAGTTAGTTAATTAGTTAGGTTATTCATTGTGTTTATAATAATAGTAGCGAGTTAGTTAGTTAGTTAGTTATTCATTGTGTTTATACGGCTAATAGTAGTAAAATAAAAATCTCATAGACACATTTTTTGTTGTTGTATATTTATGATCCAAAATCAAATATCTAAATCATCCTTGTTATTCTTTAAAAAATCCATAGTAGATCCCCCCCTGAAAATTCAGGCTGTAACACAATAAAATGTCGACAAAGTCAAGAGGTTAATAATAATTTCAGATAGTATTTAACAGTCTTGTTTAACAGTCTTATGGCTTGAGGATAGAAGCTGTTCAGGGTCCTGTTGGTCCCAGACTTACAGTAGCAGTATCAGAGAGAACAGTCTATGGCTTAGGTGGCTGGAGTCTTTGACAATTTTTGGGGGGTTTTCCTCTCACACCGGCTGGTATACCGCCTGGTATAGAGGTCCGGGATAACAGGGAGCTCTGGCTCGTTCTCAACAGCTTCTGTAACACCTGGCGGTTGGGAGCCTTGAAGTCGCCTTACCAGTCAAGACGCTCTCAATGGTGCAGCTCTATAATGTTTTGAGGATTTGAGGGCCAAGTCACCAGCAAAAACACAACAAAGGCTGGTCACCAGCAAAAACACAACAAAGGCTGGTCACCAGCAAAAACACAACAAAGGCTGGTCACCAGCGAAAACACAATGAAGGCTGGTCACCAGCGAAAACACAACAAAGGCTGGTCACCAGCGAAAACACAACAAAGGTTGGTCACCAGCAAAAACACAACAAAGGCTGGTCACCAGCGAAAACACAATGAAGGCTGGTCACCAGCGAAAACACAATGAAGGCTGGTCACCAGCGAAAACACAACAAAGGCTGGTCACCAGCGAAAACACAATGAAGGCTGGTCACCAGCGAAAACACAATGAAGGCTGGTCACCAGCGAAAACACAATGAAGGCTGGTCACCAGCAAAAACACAACAAAGGCTGGTCACCAGCGAAAACACAACAAAGGCTGGTCACCAGCGAAAACACAACAAAGGCTGGTCACCAGCGAAAACACAACAAAGGCTGGTCACCAGCGAAAACACAACAAAGGCTGGTCACCAGCGAAAACACAACAAAGGCTGGTCACCAGCGAAAACACAATGAAGGCTGGTCACCAGCGAAAACACAATGAAGGCTGGTCACCAGCGAAAACACAATGAAGGCTGGTCACCAGCAAAAACACAACAAAGGCTGGTCACCAGCGAAAACACAATGAAGGCTGGTCACCAGCAAAAACACAATGAAGGCTGGTCACCAGCCAAAACACAATGAAGGCTGGTCACCAGCGAAAACACAATGAAGGCTGGTCACCAGCGAAAACACAATGAAGGCTGGTCACCAGCAAAAACACAACAAAGGCTGGTCACCAGCGAAAACACAACAAAGGCTGGTCACCAGCGAAAACACAACAAAGGCTGGTCACCAGCGAAAACACAACAAAGGCTGGTCACCAGCGAAAACACAACAAGGCTGGTCACCAGCGAAAACACAACAAAGGCTGGTCACCAGCAAAAACACAACAAAGGCTGGTCACCAGCAAAAACACAACAAAGGCTGGTCACCAGCGAAAACACAACAAAGGCTGGTCACCAGCGAAAACACAACAAAGGCTGGTCACCAGCGAAAACACAACAAAGGCTGGTCACCAGCGAAAACACAACAAAGGCTGGTCACCAGCGAAAACACAACAAAGGCTGGTCACCAGCGAAAACACAACAAAGGCTGGTCACCAGCGAAAACACAACAAAGGCTGGTCACCAGCGAAAACACAACAAAGGCTGGTCACCAGCGAAAACACAATGAAGGCTGGTCACCAGCGAAAACACAATGAAGGCTGGTCACCAGCGAAAACACAATGAAGGCTGGTCACCAGCAAAAACACAACAAAGGCTGGTCACCAGCGAAAACACAATGAAGGCTGGTCACCAGCAAAAACACAATGAAGGCTGGTCACCAGCCAAAACACAATGAAGGCTGGTCACCAGCGAAAACACAATGAAGGCTGGTCACCAGCGAAAACACAATGAAGGCTGGTCACCAGCAAAAACACAACAAAGGCTGGTCACCAGCGAAAACACAACAAAGGCTGGTCACCAGCGAAAACACAACAAAGGCTGGTCACCAGCGAAAACACAACAAAGGCTGGTCACCAGCGAAAACACAACAAGGCTGGTCACCAGCGAAAACACAACAAAGGCTGGTCACCAGCAAAAACACAACAAAGGCTGGTCACCAGCAAAAACACAACAAAGGCTGGTCACCAGCGAAAACACAACAAAGGCTGGTCACCAGCGAAAACACAACAAAGGCTGGTCACCAGCGAAAACACAACAAAGGCTGGTCACCAGCGAAAACACAATGAAGGCTGGTCACCAGCAAAAACACAACAAAGGCTGGTCACCAGCGAAAACACAACAAAGGCTGGTCACCAACGAAAACACAATGAAGGCTGGTCACCAGCGAAAACACAATGAAGGCTGGTCACCAGCGAAAACACAACAAAGGCTGGTCACCAGCGAAAACCCACGAAGGCTGGTCACCAGCCAAAACACAATGAATGCTGGTCACCAGCAAAAACACAATGAAGGCTGGTCACCAGCCAAAACACAATGAAGGCTGGTCACCAGCGAAAACACAATGAAGGCTGGTCACCAGCCAAAACACAATGAAGGCTGGTCACCAGCCAAAACACAATGAAGGCTGGTCACCAGCCAAAACACAATGAAGGCTGGTCACCAGCCAAAACACAACAAAGGCTGGTCACCAGCCAAAACACATTAAAGGCTGGTCTGCCAGCATAACCAGCTAGACCATGCTGGTCAGACCAGCTTGACCAGCATACAACCAGCACTGATCAGCAAGGACCACCAAGGACCAGCACGGACCGGCACGGATCAGCACAGACCAGCGCGGACCAGCATGTACCACCACGGACCAGCACGGACAACCACGGACAACCACGCACCAGCACGGACCAGCACGGACCAGCACGGACCAGCACGGACCACCATGCGGACCAGCGCGGACCAGCACGGACCACCACGGACCAGCACGGACCAGCACGGACCACCACGGACCAGCAGGGACCAGCAGGGACCACCACGGACCACCACAGACCAGTACGGACCACCACAGACCACCACAGACCACCGCAGACCAGCGCGGACTAGTTTGAACTGTATGCTGATATAGGCAGTTTTTCAATATTTAAACAACAAACCACCTTCCTGATTGAAAACTGACTGGAAATCTCCTCAAGGGATTAACTAACTCAATGATTCAACAGGTGAGATGGATCGAGAGGAAGAGGTGGAGGGGACAGAGACATAAAGAGGAAGAGGTGGAGGGGGTAGTCTGACATTTCTCTAATTAGATGTGGAAATGAGAATGGGGGGAGAGGAGGAGGGAGTGGAGGGAGAGAAATGTTTGACTATAGGACTGGTTATACTTCACCTCTCCTCTCCTCTCCTCTCCTCTCCTCTCCTCTCCTCTCCTCTCCTCTCCTCTCCTCTCCTCTCCTCTCCTCTCCTCTCCTCTCCTCTCCTCTCCTCTCCTCTCCTCTCCTACTCCCACTCCCACTCCCACTCTCACTCTCACTCTCACTCTCACTCTCCTCCCCAGCTGCTTTCTGAGAACTGCACACACCCACACTGCACCTGTTATTTGGCTGGATAAATGAAAAGACATGCTTCCCCTTCGATTTCTCTTTCAACCCATTGTTCCCTATTCATAATGTAGTTATTTTACCCCATTACTATTTTGGGCTTTATAGGCCACCATACATCAACCTTTTGTTTGAAGAAATACATTGATCTGTCCCTATAATCTCTTCTTCCTCTGACCAGCCTTTGTTGTGTTTTCACTGGTTACCAGCATTTGTTTTGTTTTGGACAAATAAGGTGGTCACCTGCAACACCAGCATCAAGTCTCAGTTTGCAAAGTGATGGGTAATTGCTATTGAAATCAAGCCTGAAAATATTTACAAATGAGACTAACTAAGCCATCTAAACCTCGAACAACCATTATAGTTACGGGTGCAATAAGTCCAACTAACAGATAGGATTGATTTAGAAAAATGTATGTTATTTATCTTTGTGTAGCATGAAAGGTAAAATAAATACAATTGTGTTAATGTCTAGTACACAGGAGGCTGCTGAGGGTAGGATGTCTCATAATAATGTCCGGGAATGGAGCGGAACGGAATGGAGCGGAGCGGAACAGAATGGAGCGGAACGGAATGGAGCGGAATGGAACGGAACGGAATGGAACGGAACGGAACGGAATGGAGCGGAATGGAACGGAATGGAGCGGAATGGAGCGGAATGGAGCGGAACGGAATGGAGTGGAATGGAATGGAATGGAGCGGAATGGAGCGGAATGGAGCGGAATGGAGCGGAATGGAATGGAATGGAACGGAGCGGAATGGAGCGGAATGGAATGGAATGGAGCGGAATGGAATGGAACGGAATGGAGCGGAATGGAACGGAATGGAGCGGAATGGAGCGGAATGGAGCGGAATGGAACGGATGGAGCGGAATGGAGCGGAATGGAGTGGAATGGAGCGGAATGGAACAGAATGGAGCGGAATGGAGCGGAATGGAATGGAATGGAGTGGAATGGAATGGAGCGGAATGGAACGGAGCGGAATGGAGCAGAATGGAACAGAGCGGAATGGAGCGGAATGGAGCGGAATGGAGCAGAACGGAGCGGAACGGAACGGCATCAAACACCTGGAAACCAGGTGACACCATTCCACTCAACCACTCCAGTCCTTACCACGAGCCTGTTCTGTTGTGTTAATGTATAGTACACAGGAGGCTGCTGAGGGTAGGATGTCTCATAATAATGTCCGGGAATGGAGCGGAACGGAATGGAGCGGAACGGAATGGAGCGGAACGGAATGGAGCGGAATGGAACGGAACGGAATGGAACGGAACGGAGCGGAACGGAATGGAGCGGAATGGAATGGAACGGAATGGAGCGGAATGGAACAGAATGGAGCGGAATGGAACGGAATGGAGCGGAATGGAGCGGAATGGAGCGGAATGGAGCGGAATGAAGCGGAATGGAGCGGAATGGAGCGGAATGGAATGGAATGGAGCGGAATGGAGCGGAATGGAATGGAACGGAACGGAGCGGAATGGAGCGGAATGGAACGGAATGGAGCGGAATGGAGCGGAATGGAGCGGAATGGAACGGAATGGAGCGGAATGGAGCGGAATGGAGCGGAATGGAACGGAATGGAGCGGAATGGAGCGGAATGGAGCGGAATGGAGCGGAATGGATCAGAATGGAGCGGAATGGAGCGGAATGGAGTGGAATGGAGCGGAATGGAACAGAATGGAGCGGAATGGAGCGGAATGGAGAATAATGGAACGGAATGGAATGGAATGGAGTGGAATGGAACGGAATGGAGCGGAATGGAACGGAGCGGAATGGAGCAGAATGGAACAGAGCGGAATGGAGCGGAATGGAGCGGAATGGAGCGGAACGGAGCGGAACGGAACGGCATCAAACACCTGGAAACCAGGTGACACCATTCCACTCAACCACTCCAGTCCTTACCACGAGCCTGTTCTCCAACCTCCTGTGGTCTTGTTGTTATGTCTAGATAGCCTGCAGGCACTATTAACAGGGTCCCTGTGGGACCAATATTACTTTTCAGCATGTTCAAGATTTCTTTCAAAAGCAAGTCAGTACACCATTCAAAATAAGCTAGATATTCTAAATAGTGTTGTGTTAGGCTCATGTAGGCTACACAGCACAAACTCAGCTAGCCAGGAGTACCTGTACATGAGGATGGGGGAGATTTGCTCACATCGTATATAGACTTGTTTATACTGTATTATTGACTGTATGTTTGTTTTACTCCATGTGTAACTCTGTGGTGTTGTATGTGTCGAACTGCTTTGCTTTATCTTGGCCAGGTCGCAATTGTAAATGAGAACTTGTTCTCAACTTGCCTACCTGGTTAAATAAAGGTGAAATAAAATAAAATAAATACAATTGACTGATCTTGTTTTATCCAGGAGAGAGGTTTAATCCGAACAGAGGTTCAACATGATTCCTGAAGTAAAATATATATTTTTTAACTAGGCAAGTCAGTTAAGAATAAATTCTTATTTACAATGACAGCCTACCCTGGCAAAAACACGGACGAAGCTGGGCCAATTGTGCGCAGCCCTTTGGGACTCCCAGCCACAGCCGGATGTGTGACACCTCTTGCACTGAGATTGCAGTGCCTTAGACCTCTGCTGCACTCGGGAGCCCAAATGAAAAGTAGTGTTGACCAGCCCTAAGAAAGATCATTTGAGCAGGGCGAAATACTAATGTCTAAACGTGTTCTTTAGTGATTTACTTTGTTGTTTATATTGCTTATGAAACTTGACATGTCTATATAAGAATCCCTAATTTCTGCGTGCTAGGCCAAATTAGAAAAAACTAGATACTCAACTTTGACTCAAAATGCAATTACTTACTGTAGCAAAGAACGTGACAATTTTCCAATGAAATCTTCCTTGGGCACCACCCACAAATTACAGGAAGTAATGTAATCGCTAGTTAAATCTCTTGGTAGACTAGGATCTCTGATTCATTTTTCTCCAGTGATAAAGTTATCCATTTTACGTAACAGAAGGAAATGTCATAAACAGACAGAATTCCATATTCAAAGATTTTACAGACTAAAAATAAATATATATATATATATTTATACTGTATATCTACATAAATATCTCCAAAACACAGAGAAGGCTGGTCACCAGTCTCCAAAACACAATGAAGGCTGGTCACCAGTCTCCAAAACACAGAGAAGGCTGGTCACCAGTCTCCAAAACACAGAGAAGGCTGGTCACCAGTCTCCAAAACACAATGAAGGCTGGTCACAGTCTCCAAAACACAGAGACGGCTGGTCACCAGTCTCCAAAACACAGAGAAGGCTGGTCACCAGTCTCCAAAACACAGAGAAGGCTGGTCACCAGTCTCCAAAACACAGAGAAGGCTGGGTACCAGTCTCCAAAACACAGAGAAGGCTGGTCACCAGTCTCCAAAACACAGAGAAGGCTGGTCACCAGTCTCCAAAACACAGAGAAGGCTGGTCCCCAGTCTCCAAAACACAGAGAAGGCTGGTCACCAGTCTCCAAAACACAGAGAAGGCTGGTCACCAGTCTCCAAAACACAGAGAAGGCTGGTCACCAGTCTCCAAAACACAGAGAAGGCTGGTCATCAGTCTCCAAAACACAGAGAAGGCTGGTCACCAGTCTCCAAAACACAGAGAAGGCTGGTCACCAGTCTCCAAAACACAGAGAAGGCTGGTCACCAGTCTCCAAAACACAGAGAAGGCTGGTCACCAGTCTCCAAAACACAGAGAAGGCTGGTCACCAGTCTCCAAAACACAGAGAAGCCTGGTCACCAGTCTCCAAAACACAGAGAAGCCTGGTCACCAGTCCCCAAAACACAGAGAAGGCTGGTCACCAGTCTCCAAAACACAGAGAAGGCTGGTCACCAGTCTCCAAAACACAGAGAAGGCTGGTCACCAGTCTCCAAAACACAGAGAAGGCTGGTCACCAGTCTCCAAAACACAGAGAAGGCTGGTCACCAGTCTCCAAAACACAGAGAAGGCTGGTCATCAGTCTCCAAAACACAGAGAAGGCTGGTCACCAGTCTCCAAAACATAGAGAAGGCTGGTAACCAGTCTCCAAAACACAGAGAAGGCTGGTCACCAGTCTCCAAAACACAGAGAAGGCTGGTCACCAGTCTCCAAAACACAACAAAGGCTGGTCTGCCAGCATTACCAGCTAGACCATGGTGGTCAGACCAGCATCCAACCAGCACTGACCAGCACAGACTAGCATGGACCAGATTGAAATGTATGCTGGTCTATGCTGTTTTTTCTTCTTCAGCGGAGCTATCAGCTCTGAACCCCAATATAGCACAATATTTAAACAACAAAACACCTTCCTGATTGAAAACTGATTAAGAATCCCCTCAAGGGGTAAACTAACACAATGATTCAACAGGTGAGATGGACAGAGAGGAAGAGACAGAAAGAGGGGAGGAGGTGGGGGTAGAGACAGAGAGAAGGGAGGTGGAGGGGGTAGAGCCAGAAAGAGGGGAGGTGGTGGGGGTAGAGACTGAAAGAGTGGAGGTGGTGGGGGTAGAGACAGAGAGAGGGGAGGTGGTGGGGGTAGAGACTGAAAGAGGGGAGGTGGTGGGGGTGGAGACAGAGAGAAGGGAGGTGGAGGGGGTAGAGACAGAAAGAGGGGAGGTGGAGAGGGTAGAGACAGAAAGAGGGGAGGTGGAGGGGGAAGAGACAGAAAGAGGGGAGGTGGTGAGGGTAGAGACAGAAAGAGGGGAGGTGGAGGGGGTAGAGACAGAAAGAAGGGAGGTGGAGGGGGTAGAGACAGAAAGAAGGGAGGTGGAGGGGGTAGAGACAGAAAGAGGGGAGGTGGAGGGTGTAGAGACAGAAAGAGGGGAGGTGGAGGGTGTAGAGACAGAAAGAGGGGAGGTGGAGGGGGTAGTCTGACATTTCCCTAATTAGATGTGGTAATGAGAATGGGGGGAATGGAGGGAGAGGAGGAGGTAGAGGAGGGGGAGGAGGAGGGAGTGGAGGGAGAGAAGGAGGGAGCTGCTTTCTGAGAACTACACACACATATACACACATACACACACAAAAGCACAAACTCCTCCAGTTATCTTGCTGGATGAATTAAACTTCCCCTTCCATTTCTCTCTCAACCCATTGTTCCCTATTCATAATGTGGCTATTTTACCCCATTACTATTTTGGGCTTCATAGGCCACCATACATCAACCTCAGTCTGATGAAATACATTAGGGAATACGTCCCTATAATCCTTCCTTCCTCCTGATGTGTGTACTCCTTACTCCACACAAATATATAAAACAAATGGATTGGTGTTTACAAGAGCTAGTTTGATTTTCCTCATACTAGTAATTTCCTTTATAAATCTTTTAAATCCACGAAGAGAAATGTTGTAGCGTTGACTATCATTACATGTGAAAGCTGTATATATTCACATTTTTATTTATTTAATTTAATTTTACCTTTATTTTAATTTTAATTTTAATTTATTTAATTTAATTTTACTAGGCAAGTCAGTTTAAGAACAAATTCTTATTTTCAATGACGGCCTAGGAACAGTGGGTTAACTGCCTGTTCAGGGGCAGAACGACAGATTTGTACCTTGTCAGCTCGGGGCTTTGAACTTGCAACCTTTCGGTTACTAGCCCAACGTTCTAACCACTAGGCTACCCTGCCGAAATCAATTCTCCATGTGTAATTTAATTACGCGATTAAACTAATCATGTCACTTTAATTAAGTAGGAAGTCGAGGCACCACGGGAAAATGTTTAAAGATGATTTATTTCCCGAATTAACTCTTCCGATATTTTCATATCTTATTGATTACAGTCACTTACTAATGTATTATTACCTCATCAGTCTCATTACTGAACGTAGCAAACTCTTGGATATCTGCACGAACCCTAACATAGATCATGAATCAGCGATATACAAATTGGCTTAATTTTTTATTTACTAACTAATCAATCACAGAATTACATAAACACACGCGCAATAGGTCATACAATGGTTTCTGACATGATAGAAAAGTCCCTAGTGGGCTAAACTGAAAAGTCGGCTCGGTAGACAAAGGAAATGGGTGGGGACAGTTCAAAAGCGGGAAACTCAGAGTGGATTCACTACATACATACAGTTGAATACTTCATCATAAATATGGACATTTAGCACCCTAACAACCTCTCATTTGGATTTATTGAGGACTGCGCCCCGCATACAAAACCATGAAAAACATATTTCAACCAGGCAGGTGCGACACGAAAGTGTTACGGCTTTCTTCCGTTGAAGGAGAGTCGGACCAAAATGCAGCGTGGTTAGTTCGATACATGTTTAATGAATGAATAAACATGACAAATACAAAAACAAGAAATGGAACGTGAAAACCTATACAGCCTGTCTGGTGAATACAAACACACTGAGACAGGAACAATCACCCACAAACACACAGTGAAACCCAGGCTACCTAAATATGGTTCCCAATCAGAGACAACGAGAATCACCTGACTCTGATTGAGAACCTCAGGCAGCCATAGACTATGCTAGACACCCCTACTCAGCCACAATCCCAATACCTACTAAAACGCCAATACAAAAACACAACACAAAATAAACCCATGTCACACCCTGGCCTGACTAAATAAATATATAAACACAAAATACTAAGACCAGGGCGTGACAGAAAGTCAGAAATAGCGATATAATAAATGCCTTACCTTTGATGATCTTCTTCTTTTGGCACTCCAAAAGGTCCCAGATACATCACAAATGGTCCTTTTGATCGATAATGTCCTTCTTTATATCCATAAAAACTCAGTTTAGTTGGCATTTCAGTCAATAATCCACCCAGTATCGCTCCATCAAAATGCATACAAAATGAATCCCAAACATTACTAATAAACCTTTCCAAACAGGTCAAACAACATTTATAATCAAACCGTAGGTGCCCTAATACGTAAATAAACTATCAAATTTAAGATGAAGAATCGTTATTGTTTTTACAGGAGGAAAATACCAAAGAACGAGCACTCTTCCAAGCGCTTGGAAACATCCAAAATGGGAGCCACCTAGAAAAACTACAAACTACAAACCAAACTGAAACTCTTTATAAAGACTGTTGACATCTAGTTGAAGCCCTAGGAACTGCAATCTGAGAGGACTTTGCCTTGTGACAGCCATTGAAAATAGTGGTAGGAGGCAGATTGCTATTTTTTTTTAGGATGGTTTGTCCTCGTGGTTCCGCCTGCCATATCAGTTCTGTTATACACAGACATTATTCTAACAGTTTTAGATATGCATTATTTTAGCTTCTGGGCCTGAGTAACAGGCAGTTTACTTTGGGCATGCTTTTCATCCGGACATGAAAATACTGCCCCCTACCCAAGAGAGGTTAAAAAACAAACATTCCAATCAGTTAAGAAACCCCAGTGTGGATTGAAAAATTATTGAGAATCCCCTCAAGTGGTAAACCAGGGAAGTTCTAGGATTTTAGGACATTTGGGGCATAGCTTAAAATCAGTTGGGGGGTCCTCGGGCATTCTCCCCCTGGCAAGAAAAAAATGAATTTCAACAGATAAACAAAGGAATTTGGTTCATTTTGAGATGAACATTGAGAAATTAGAACATTGAGAGATGAGATAACTATAAATTAACTTGAACCTTCCCACCTGCCACAGCATACACTGCCAAAACGCAATTACAGTAGCTACTGTGAGTCACTCTACACTGGAACATTCTACACTGAAACATTCTACACTGAAACATTCTACTCGGGAACACTCTCTACTGGGGAACATTCTCTACTCTGGAACACTCTCTACTGGGGAACACTCCCTACTCTGGAACACTCCCTACTGGGGAACACTCTCTACTCTGGAACATTCTACACTGAAACATTCTACTCTGGAACACTCTCTACTGGGGAACATTCTCTACTGGGAAACACTCTCTACTGGGGAACACTCCCTACTCTGGAACACTCCCTACACTCCCTACTGGGGAACACTCTCTACTCTGGAACACTCCCTGCTCTGGAACACTCCATACTCTGGAACACTCCCTACTGGGTAACACTCTCTACTGGGGAACACTTTCTACTGGGGAACACTAATTACTCTGGAACACTCCCTGCACTAGAACACTCCCTACTCTGGAACACTACCTACTCTGGAACACTCCATACTCTGGAACACTCCTTACTGGGTAACACTCTCTACTGGGGAACACTTTCTACTGGGGAACACTCTCTACTCTGGAACACTCTCTACTCTGGAACACTCTCTACTCTGGAACACTCTCTACTCTGGAACACTCCCTACTCTGGAACACTCCCTACTCTAGAACACTCTCTACTGGGGGACACTCCCTACTCTGGAACACTCTCTACTGGGAACACTCTCTACTGGGGAACACTCTCTACTCTGGGACACTCTCTACTGGGAACACTCTCTACTGTGGAACACTCCCTACTCTGGAACACTCTCTACTGGGGGACACTCTCTACTGGGGAACACTCCCTACTCTGGAACACTCTCTACTGGGAACACTCTCTACTGGGGAACACTCTCTACTCTGGAGCACTCTCTACTGGGGAACACTCCCTACTCTAGGACACTCTCTACTGGGGGACACTCTCTACTGGGGGACACTCCCTACTCTGGAACACTCTCTACTGGGAACACTCTCTACTGGGGAACACTCTCTACTCTGGAACACTCTCTACTGGGAACACTCTCTACTGGGGAACACTCTCTACTCTGGAGCACTCTCTACTGGGGACACTCTCTACTCTGGAACACTCTCTACTGGGGAGCACTCTCTACTGGGGACACTCTCTACTCTGGGGACACTCTCTACTCTGGAACACTCTCTACTGGGGGACACTCTCTACTGGGAACACTCTCTACTCTGGAACACTCTCTACTGGGGAACACTCTCTACTGGGGAACACTCTCTACTGGGGAATACTCTCTACTGGGGAACACTCTCTAATGTGGAACACTCTCTACTGTGGAACACTCTACTGTGGAACACTCCATAATGTGGAACACTCTCTACTGTGGAACACATACATCTATATGATATTGCCAAAAACCTCTCAACAGTTTCAAACTTAGACTGACCTGTCCAATGAGCCAAACCGATTTAAGAATCCCACAGTACCCAAACACCCTCTCGCCCCGTGGCAGGACACTGCACTACTTTAGAAACAGATACCGGATTGTTGTGTGTGTGTGTGTCCTGGCAGCACACTGCAGTCCTTCATTGGCTCACTCCTTCACTCCTCTCCTCCATCTGTCTCTCTATGTATATATATATATATACAGTTGGACTCAGAAGTTTACATACAGTACACCTTAGCCAAATACATTCAAACTCAGTTTTTTCAGAAATCCTGACATTTAATCCGAGTAAATATTACCTGTCTTAGGTTAGTTAGGATCACCACTTTACTTTAAAGAATGTGAAATGTCAGAATAATAGTAGAGAGAAGAATTTATTTCAGCTTTTATTTATTTCATCATCACCTCCTATAGCTTGTTTAAATTATATTTGGTTTAATTCTAGGCCTATAGAACTTTGGTTTAATTAACGGCCTATAGAAATTCATTTAATTATAGGCCTATAGAAATTCATTTAATTATAGGCCTATAGAAATTTGCAACAAAGATACGATGTCACAAAATAGCTTTAACACGATTTAGCCCATTCGACGATGACATCATATGCTATATGCCCGTCTGCTGCAGACATAGGCCCTAAATCAAAGTAGCCTTTGAGTCAAAGTAGCCTTTTAGCCTTCACCGCTACAGGTCAACAGTTGTCAATAGGCCTTTGGAAGCAGTACAGCTTTAGCGAAGAGTGACACTATGGAATAGCCTACTGCATAAACCCTTGTATGTGACCTGTATTCAATAGTAGCTTTTCCATATTGTAGGCTAATAAGTAGCCTATATTTCTACGAAACACTTCCTCGAACACTCAAGGCTAGGCTACTGCAAAAAAAATATTGACTTGAGTCAATCGCTGGGAAGTCATTTATCCAATGCCCCCACATTTGGCTAATACGGCGAGATGCTCTGCACCTCTGCATTGTAACAGCATAATAGCCTACATATTTTGAGAAATGAACAATGTACATTTAACCTACAGTAATAGCATTGCCGACTGGAATGTCAAACTGTGAGGCTAAACGCCATGCTAGAAAGGATTATCAACACACACTGAACAGCTCATGTTATTGACAGAAGCATGCTACACGGCAGACCAATCCAAACTCATCTCTCGGCATGTTCAGCCCACTCATTATCTCAGCCAATCATGGCTAGAGGGAAGGTTCCTGTATTTTTTTCCATGGCTAAACCAAGTTGTCTTCTAATTTTAACAATTATATTCATTTTTACAGATGGCATACACGTTTGGCACATGAAAGTCAAATCAAATCAAAGTTACGTGTTCCAGAAGGAATATCTGACAAACATTGATGTAAAAAATAAAACAATCCCAGTGAAGTAGTGAGGGTTGACATTCGCTTTTTGAAATGGGTCACTTGTGAGTTGGCCTAATAAATGTCATCTGGCTCTGTGCCATGCCAAGGCTATAGTTCATTTAGCTGACAAGATATGCTTAAAAGTCCCGTGCCAATATTCCATATTATATGATTTTCTATTAAGAAGAATATCATTTAACTTAGCTGAATGAAAGATAAATTATTTTTTCCCCATTCCAGAGCAAGTGTGCATATGAAGTGGCTATGTAAAAGTGATCATTTGAAACAGGTCTTATACGTTAGATTTAGAGTTATTTGGCAACTTTAGTTTTGAATGATACAAACATTGATAGCGTCTCTGCACTCTGCAGAAAGATATAAAGGAGATAGAGGGGGAGATGGAAACGCATAGTGGTGAGATATTCTGTATAACTAAAGGTAATGGGTCAAAAATAATTGTAGACCTCCACAAGTCTGGTTCATCCTTGAGAGCAAATTCCAAAGCCTGAAGGTACCACATTCATCTGTACAAACAATAGTATGCAATTATAAACACCATGGGACCACGCAGCCATCATACCGCTCAGGCAGGAGACGTGTTTTGTCTCCTAGAGATGAATGTACTTTAGTGCGAAAAGTGCAAATCAATCCCAGAACAACAGCAAAGAACCTTGTGAATATGCTGGAGGAAACAGGTACAAAAGTATCTATATCCACAGTAAAACGAGTTCTATATAGACATAACCTGAAAGGCCGCTCAGTAAGGAAGAAGCCACTGCTCCAAAACTGTCATAAAAAAGCCAGACTACGTTTTGCAACTGCACATGGGGACAAAGATTGTACATTTTGGAAAAATATCCTCTGCTCTGATGAAACAAAAATAGAACTGATTGGCCATAATGACCATTTTTATGTTTGTAGGGAAAAGGGGGAGGCTTGCAAGCCAAAGAATATCATCCCAACCGTGAAGCACAGGGGTGGCAGCATCATACTTAGTTGCCAGAGGGACTGGTGCACTTCACAAAATAGATGACATCACGAGGAAGGAAAATGATGTGGATATTTTGAAGTAAAATCTCAAGACATCAGTCAGTCAAGTTAAAAAGCTTGGTCGCAAATGGGTCTTCCAAATGGACAATGACCCCAAGCATACTTCCAAAGTTGTTGCAAAATGGCATAAGGACAACAAAGTCAAGGTATTGGAGTGGCCATCACAAAGTCCTGACCTCAAGAAAATTTGTCTGCAGAACTGAAAAAGCGTGTGCGAGCAAGGAGGCCTACAAACCTGACTCAGTTACACCAGCTCTGTCAGGAGGAATGGGCCAAAATGAACCCAATGTATTGTGGGAAGCTTGTGGAAGGCTACCTGAAATGTTTGACCCAAGTTAAACAATTTAAAGGCAACACTACCAAATACTAATTGAGTGTATGCAAACTTCTGACCCACTGGGAATGTGACGAAAGAAATAAAAGCTGGAATCAATCATTCTCTCTACTATTATTCTGACATTTCACATTCTTAAAATAAAGTGCTGATCCTAACTGACCTAAAACAGGGAATTTTTACTAGGATTAAATGTATTTCGCTAAGGTGTATGTACATGTCTGACTTCAACTCTTATCGGCTGAAAGGTCAAATTTGAGTTATTATAACTGCACTGTCCAATTTACAGTAGCTATTACTGCGAACAAATGTCATGCTATTGTTTGAGGAGGACTCCTAACAACAAAACTCTTTGTTTCACTGCGATAGGTTTGTTAAATTCCTTTCCTCATGAGACCTTCATTTCCGGTTACAGCTTGTAGACTTGTTTACCTGCTATGCCTTTTGTTGCCAACCTTACTTTGCTCCCTGCCAACTTTACGTTTTTTACTTTTTAATTCCCGTTAAAATGTTTAGTTTTTTGCTCAAACTTTTTTCATTCAACTTTTTCACTCCGGACGCTTTATCTGGACGTGGGTCATCAGGACCGCCGCCACCAGCCGAAGCTAAGTAGTAACATTAACATGATGCCTTCTAATTGCAGTCGCTGTACTCATAATATACAGGAGGACTATTGCCTTATGGTGAGGATAGCAGTGCTGCAAGCCCAGCTTCAGACGCAATCGTTAGGCAAGGGTAATTTCAGTGTAGGAAAGGATGAAACAGCGTCTGTGCCACCAGTAAGTACAGATAGTAGTATAAATCCCCTCGCACAGTCCCTGCAGCCGTACAATTTTCTCATGGCTTCTGGAATGAAATGCTGTATGTAGGAATGCTCAACCGGTGTCCCTCATTCAGCCGACAGAAAACTTTCAACCGGTTCTCCGCTTTCAGCAGCGGAGTCAGAGGCCGAGCCTTCTCTGGTCTCTACTCCTCCCATTACGGGGTCTGAGACGCCGAAGCTTCCCACCATTAGCTCTGACAAATTGAAAACTCTAGTCATTGGCGACTCCATTAACCGCAGTATTAGACTTAAAACGAATCATCCAGCGATCATACACTGTTTACCAGGGGGCAGGGCTACCGACGTTAAGGCTAATCTGAAGATGGTGCTGGCTAAAGTTAAAATTGGCGAGTGCAGAGAGTATAGGGATATTGTTATCCACGTCGGCACCAACGATGTTAGGAGGAAACAGTCAGAGGTCAATAAGCGCATTGCTTCAGCGTGTAAATCAGCTAGAAAGATGTGGCAGCAGGAGTAATTGTCTCTGGCCCCCTCCCAGTTAGGGGGAGTGATGAGCTCTACAGCAGAGTCTCACAACTCAATCGCTGGTTGAAAACTGTTTTTTACCCCTTCCAAAAGAAGGAATTTGTAGATAATTGGCCCTCTTTCTGGGACTCACCAACAAAATGGACCCTGCCTGGCCTGTTGAGGAGGACTCCATCCTAGCTGGAGGTGTGCTCTCATCTTATCTACGAACATCGACAGGGCTCTAACTCCCCTAGCTCCAAAATGAGATAACAGGCTAACAGGCAGAAGGTTGTTAGCCAGCCTGCCAGCTTAGTGTAGTCTGCCACTAGCACAGTCAGTGTAGTCAGTTCAGCTATTCCCATTGAGACCGTGTCTGTGACACAATCTAGGTTGGGCAAAACTTAACATGGTGGTGTTCGCCTTAGCAGTCTCACTGGAATAAAGACCTCCTCTGTTCCTGCCATTATTTAACCTCTTGAAGCTAGGGGGCACTATTTTTTGAAAAATAACGTTCCCAAAGTAAACGGCCTATTTCTCAGGACCAGATGCTAGAATATGCATACAATTGACAGCTTAGGATAGAAAACACTCGAAAGTTTCCAAAACTGTAGAAATATTGTCTGTGAGTATAACAGAACTGATATTGCAGGCAAAAGCCTGAGAAAAATTCAATCAGGAAGTGACTCTTATTTTGAAAGCTCTGTGCTCTGTGCGCCAGAAAGGTAAAATGAGGCCTCACCTCCTGGTTACACTAGTGACCATATCCCCTGCGTGTGTTGCTAACATTTACGAGGTGTTGCTGACATTTACAATAGCAAATTTCAATTTACAAAAAAAAAAAAGTTTTTAGTTTTTTGAGCTTCTAGTTATGAAATCTATGCAGCCTACTCAATCACTTTTTATAGCTACTGTTTACAGGCCTCCTGGGCCATATACAGCGTTCCTCACTGAGTTCCCTGAATTCCTATCGGACCTTGTAGTCATGGCAGATAATATTCACATTTTTGGTGACTTTAATATTCACATGGAAAAGTCCGCAGACCCACTCCAAAATGCTTTTGGAGACATTGTCGACTCAGTGGGTTTTGTCCAACATGTCTCTGGACCCACTCACTGTCACAGTCATACTCTGGACCTAGTTTTGTCCCGTGGAATAAATGTTGTGGATCTTAATGTTTTTCCTCATAATCCTTAACTATCGGACCACCATTTTATTACGTTTGCAATCGCAGCAAATAATCTGCTCAGACCCCAAACAAAGGTCTTGCAATAAATTCTCAGACAACCCAAATATTCCTAGATGCCCTTCCAGACTCCCTCTGCCTACCGAGGACAAAAATCAGTTAACTACCCAACTGAGGAACTCAATTTAACCTTGCGCAATAGCCTAGATGCAGTTGCACCCCTAAAAACTAAAAACATTTGTAATAAGAAACTAGCTCTTTGGTGTACAGAAAATACCGTGCAGTAATGTTTTGATTCCAAAACATCCGGTGATTTTTGCAGAAATACTCATAATAAACATTGATAAAAGACACAATTGTTATTCACAGAATTAAAGATAGACTTCTCCTTAAAGCAACCGCTGTGTCAGATTTTAAATTTTTTTTACGTAAAAAGCGTAATCTGAGAACGACACTCAGAACCCAAAACAGCCAGAGGAATATCCGCCATTTTGGAGTCAACAAAAGTAAAAAACAACACTGTAACGGTTTTCTAGGTGTGAAGGAGAGTCGGACCAAAATGCGACGTGTAGATTACGATTCATGTTTAATGAAAAGCACACTAAACACAAACACTACAAAACAATAAACGTAATGAACGTAACGAAAACCGAAACAGCCTTGTGTAAACTAACACAGAACAAGGACATCAGGACACTAAGGACAATCACCCACAAAACACTCAAAGAATATGGCTGCCTAAATATGGTTCCCAATCAGAGACAACGATAATCACCTGACTCTGATTGAGAACCACCTCAGGCAGCCATAGACTATGCTAGACACCCCACAAAACCCCAAGACAAAAACGCATCACAATAACCCATGTCACACCCTGGCCTGACCAAATAAATGAAGACAGACATAATATACTTCGACCAGGGCGTGACAAACACCATAAATATTCACTTACTTTTGATGATCTTCATTAGAAGGCACTCCCAGGAATGCCAGTTCGACAATAAATGACTGATTTGTTCCATAAAGTTCCATAAAGTCCATAATTTATGTCCAAATAGCCACTTGTTGTTAGCGTGTTCAGCCCAGTAATCCATCTTTATGAGGCGCAGGCACTTCATCCAGACAAAAACTCGAAATGTTCCGTTACAGTCCTTTAGAAACATGTCAAATGATGTATGGAATATATCTTTAGGATGTTGTTAACATAAAACATCAATAATGTTCCAACCGGAGAATTCCTTTGTCTGATGAAAAGCACTGGAACGAGAGGTAACTCTGTCGGGAGCGCGCGTCATGAGACCAAGGCACTCTGCCTGACCACTGACTCAAAGAGGTCTCATGAGCCCCTCCTTTATAGTAGAATCCTCATTCAAGTTTCTAAAGACGGTTGACATCTAGTGGAAGCTGTAGGAAGTGCAACTTATCCATATCTCAATGTGTATTCGGTAGGCCAAGCTTTAAAAAACTACAAACTTCAGATGTCCCAATTCCTGGTTGGATTTTTCTCAGGTTTTCGCCTAAGTTCTTTTATACACACAGACATCATTCAAACAGTTTTAGAAACTTCAGAGTGTTTTCTATCCAAAACTAATGATACTATGCATATATTAGCATCTGGGACAGAGTAGGAGGTAGTTCACTCTGGGCATGCTATTCATCCAAAAGTGAAAATGCTGCCCCCTATCCCAAAAGAGTTTAAGTATGCTCTCTCTATTTCTCTTTCTTTCTTTCTCTCTCTCTCTCTCTCTCTTTCTTTCTTTCTCTCACTCAGAGGACCTGAGCATTAGGACCATGAATGAGGACTACCTGGCCTGATGACTCCTTGCTGTCCCCAGTCCACCTGGCCATGCTGCTGCTCCAGTTTCATCTGTTCTGCCTGCCGCTATGGAACCCTGACTTGTTCACAGGACGTGCTACCTGTCCCAGACCTGCTGTTTTCAACTCTCTAGAGACAGCAGGAGCGGTAGAGATTCTCTGAATGATCGACTATGAAAAGCCAACTTACATTTACTCCTGAGGTGCTAATCTGTTGCACCCTCGACAACCACTGTGATTATTATTATTTGACCCTGCTGTCATCTATGAACATTTGAAAATGTTGGCCATGTTCTGTTATAATCTCCACCCAGCACAGCCAGAAGAGGACTGGCCACCCCTCATAGCCTGGTTCCTCTCTAGGTTTCATCCTAGGTTCTGGCCTTTCTAGGGAGTTTTTGTGCTTCTACACCTGCATTGCTTGCTGTTTGGGGATTTAGGCTGGGTTTCTGTAAGAAGGGCTTTATAAATACATTTGATTGATTGATTAACAATAGAGCCCCTAGTTTTTTATTTTATTTTATTTCACCTTTATTTAACCAGGTAGGCTAGTTGAGAACAAGTTCTCATTTGCAACTGCGACCTGGCCAAGATAAAGCATAGCAGTGTGAGCATACAACAAAGAGTTACACATGGAGTAAACAATTAACAAGTCAATAACACAGTAGAAAACAAAGGGGGGGTCTATATACAATGTGTGCAAAAGGCATGAGGAGGTAGGCAAATAATTACAATTTTGCAGATTAACACTGGAGTGATAAATGATCAGATGGTCATGTACAGGTAGAGATATTGGTGTGCAGAAGAGCAGAAAAGTAAATAAATAAAAACAGTATGGGGATGAGGTAGGTGAAAAGGGTGGGCTATTTACCAATAGACTATGTACAGCTGCAGCGATCGGTTAGCTGCTCAGATAGCTGATGTTTGAAGTTGGTGAGGGAGATAAAAGTCTCCAACTTCAGTGATTTTTGCAATTCGTTCCAGTCACAGGCAGCAGAGTACTGGAACGAAAGGCGGCCAAATGAGGTGTTGGCTTTAGGGATGATCAGTGAGATACACCTGCTGGAGCGCGTGCTACGGATGGGTGTTGCCATCGTGACCAGTGAGCTGAGATAAGGCGGAGCTTTACCTAGCATAGACTTGTAGATGACCTGGAGCCAGTGGGTCTGGCGACGAATATGTAGTGAGGGCCAGCCGACTAGAGCATACAAGTCGCAGTGGTGGGTGGTATAAGGTGCTTTAGTGACAAAACGGATGGCACTGTGATAGACTGCATCCAGTTTGCTGAGTAGAGTGTTGGAAGCCATTTTGTAGATGACGTCGCCGAAGTCGAGGATCGGTAGGATAGTCAGTTTTACTAGGGTAAGCTTGGCGGCGTGAGTGAAGGAGGCTTTGTTGCGGAATAGAAAGCCGACTCTTGATTTGATTTTCGATTGGTGATGTTTGATATGAGTCTGGAAGGAGAGTTTGCAGTCTAGCCAGACACCTAGGTACTTATAGACGTCCACATATTCTAGGTCGGAACCATCCAGGGTGGTGATGCTAGTCGGGCATGCAGGTGCAGGCATTTAAGAGCAGTTGGAGGCCACGGAAGGAGTGTTGTATGGCATTGAAGCTTGTTTGGAGGTTAGATAGCACAGTGTCCAAAGACGGGCCGAAAGTATATAGAATGGTGTCGTCTGCGTAGAGGTGGATCAGGGAATCGCCCGCAGCAAGAGCAACATCATTGATATACACAGAGAAAAGAGTCGGCCCGAGAATTGAACCCTGTGGCACCCCCATAGAGACTGCCAGAGGACCGGACAGCATGCCCTCCGATTTGACACACTGAACTCTGTCTGCAAAGTAATTGGTGAACCAGGCAAGGCAGTCATCCGAAAAACCGAGGCTACTGAGTCTGCCGATAAGAATTTGGTGATTGACAGAGTCGAAAGCCTTGGCAAGGTCGATGAAGACGGCTGCACAGTACTGTCTTTTATCGATGGCGGTTATGATATCGTTTAGTACCTTGAGTGTGGCTGAGGTGCACCCATGACCGGCTCGGAAACCAGATTGCACAGCGGAGAAGGTACGGTGGGATTCGAGATGGTCAGTGACCTGTTTGTTGACTTGGCTTTCGAAGACCTTAGATAGGCAGGGCAGGATGGATATACAGTGCCTTGTGAAAGTATTCGGCCCCCTTGAACTTTGCGACCTTTTGCCACATTTCAGGCTTCAAACATAAAGATATAAAACTGTATTTTTTTGTGAAGAATAAACAACAAGTGGGACACAATCATGAAGTGGAACAACATTTATTGGATATTTCGAACTTTTTTAACAAATCAAAAACTGAAAAATTGGGCGTGCAAAATTATTCAGCCCCTCTACTTTCAGTGCAGCAAACTCTCTCCAGAAGTTCAGTGAGGATCTCTGAATGATCCAATGTTGACCTAAATGACTAATGATGATAAATACAATCCACCTGTGTGTAATCAAGTCTCCGTATAAATGCACCTGCACTGTGATAGTCTCAGAGGTCCGTTAAAAGCGCAGAGAGCATCATGAAGAACAAGGAACACACCAGGCAGGTCCGAGATACTGTTGTGAAGAAGTTTAAAGCCAGATTTGGATACAAAAATATTTCCCAAGCTTTAAACATCCCAAGGAGCACTGTGCAAGCGATAATATTGAAATGGAAGGAGTATCAGACCACTGCAAATCTACCAAGACCTGGCCGTCCCTCTAAACTTTCAGCTCATACAAGGAGAAGACTGATCAGAGATGCAGCCAAGAGGCCCATGATCACTCTGGATGAACTGCAGAGATCTACAGCTGAGGTGGGAGACTCTGTTCATAGGACAACAATCAGTCATATATTGCACAAATCTGGCCTTTATGGAAGAGTGGCAAGAAGAAAGCCATTTCTTAAAGATATCCATAAAAGTGTCGTTTAAAGTTTGCCACAAGCCACCTGGGAGACACACCAAACATGTGGAAGAAGGTGCTCTGGTCAGATGAAACCAAAATTGAACTTTTTGGCAACAATGCAAAACGTTATGTTTGGCGTAAAAGCAACACAGCTCATCACCCTGAACACACCATCCCCACTGTCAAACATGGTGGTGGCAGCATCATGGTTTGGCCTGCTTTTCTTCAGCAGGGACAGGGAAGATGGTTAAAATTGATGGGAAGATGGATGGAGACAAATACAGGACCATTCTGGAAGAAAACCTGATGGAGTCTGCAAAAGACCTGAGACTGGGACGGAGATTTGTCTTCCAACAAGACAATGATCCAAAACATAAAGCAAAATCTACAATGGAATGGTTCAAAAATTAACATATCCAGGTGTTAGAATGGCCAAGTCAAAGTCCAGACCTGAATCCAATCGAGAATCTGTGGAAAGAACTGAAAACTGCTGTTCACAAATGCTCTCCATCCAACCTCACTGAGCTCGAGCTGTTTTGCAAGGAGGAATGGGAAAAATTTCTGTCTCTCGATGTGCGAAACTGATAGAGACATACCCCAAGCGACTTACAGCTGTAATCGCAGCAAAAGGTGGCGCTACAAAATATTAACTTAAGGGGGCTGAATAATTTAGCACGCCCAATTTTTCAGTTTTTGATTTGTTAAAAAAGTTTGAAATATCGAATAAATGTCGTTCCACTTCATGATTGTGTCCCACTTGTTGTTGATTCTTCACAAAAAAATACAGTTTTATATCTTTATGTTTGAAGCCTGAAATGTGGCAAAAGGTCGCAAAGTTCAAGGGGGCCGAATACTATCGCAAGGCACTGTAGGTCTGTAACAGTTTGGGTCCAGGGTGTCTCCCCCTTTGAAGAGGGGGATGACTGCGGCAGCTTTCCAATCCTTGGGGATCTCAGACGAGATGAAAGAGAGGTTGAACAGGCTGGTAATAGGGGTTGCGACAATGGTGGCAGATAGTTTCAGAAATAGAGGGTCCAGATTGTCAAGCCCAGCTGATTTGTACGGGTCCAGGTTTTGCAGCTCTTTCAGAACATCTGCTATCTGGATTTGGGTAAAGGAGAACCTGGAGAGGCTTGGGCGAGGAGCTGCGGGGGGGGGCGGAGCTGTTGGCCGAGGTTGAAGTAGCCAGGCGGAAGGCATGGCCAGCCGTTGAGAAATGCTTATTGAAGTTTTCGATAATCATGGATTTATCAGTGGTGACCGTGTTACCTAGCCTCAGTGCAGTGGGCAGCTGGGAGGAGGTGCTCTTGTTCTCCATGGACTTCACAGTGTCCCAGAACTTTTTGGAGTTGGAGCTACAGGATGCAAACTTCTGCCTGAAGAAGCTGGCCTTAGCTTTCCTGACTGACTGCGTGTATTGGTTCCGGACTTCCCTGAACAGTTGCATATCACGGGGACTATTCGATGCTATTGCAGTCCGCCACAGGATGTTTTTGTGCTGGTCGAGGGCAGTCAGGTCTGGGGTGAACCAAGGGCTGTATCTGTTCTTAGTTCTGCATTTTTTGAACGGAGCATGCTTATCTAAAATGGTGAGGAAGTTACTTTTAAAGAATGACCAGGCATCCTCAACTGACGGGATGAGGTCAATGTCCTTCCAGGATACCCGGGCCAGGTCGATTAGAAAGGCCTGCTCACAGAAGTGTTTTAGGGAGCGTTTGACAGTGATGAGGGGTGGTCGTTTGACTGCGGCTCCGTAGCGGATACAGGCAATGAGGCAGTGATCGCTGAGATCCTGGTTGAAGACAGCGGAGGTGTATTTGGAGGGCCAGTTGGTCAGGATGACGTCTATGAGGGTGCCCTTGTTTACAGAGTTAGGGTTGTACCTGGTGGGTTCCTTGATGATTTGTGTGAGATTGAGGGCATCTAGCTTAGATTGTAGGACTGGCGGGGTGTTAAGCATATCCCAGTTTAGGTCACCTAACAGAACAAACTCTGAAGCTAGATGGGGGGCGATCAATTCACAAATGGTGTCCAGGGCACAGCTGGGAGCTGAGGGGGGTCGGTAGCAGGCGGCAACCGTGAGAGACTTATTTCTGGAGAGAGTCATTTTCAAAATTAGTAGTTCGAACTGTTTGGGTATGGACCTGGAAAGTATGACATTACTTTGCAGGCTATCTCTGCAGTAAACTGCAACTCCTCCCCCTTTGGCAGTTCTATCTTGACGGAAGATGTTATAGTTGGGTATGGAAATCTCTGAATTTTTGGTGGCCTTCCTGAGCCAGGATTCAGACACAGCAAGGACATCAGGGTTAGCAGAGTGTGCTAAAGCAGTGAGTAAGACAAACTTAGGGAGGAGGCTTCTGATGTTGACATGCATGAAACCAAGGCTTTTTCGATCACAGAAGTCAACAAATGAGGGTGCCTGGGGACATGCAGGGCCTGGGTTTACCTCCACATCACCCGCGGAACAGAGAAGGAGTAGTATGAGGGTGCGGCTAAAGGCTATCAAAACTGGTCGCCTAGAGCGTTGGGGACAGAGAATAAGAGGAGCAGGTTTCTGGGCATGGTAGAATATATTCAGGGCATAATGCGCAGACAGGGGTATGGTGGGGTGCGGGTACAGCGGAGGTAAGCCCAGGCACTGGGTGATGATGAGAGAGGTTGTATCTCTGGACATGCTGGTAGTAATGGGTGAGGTCACCGCATGTGTGGGAGGTGGGACAAAGGAGTTATCAGGGGTATGAAGAGTGGAACTAGGGGCTCCATTGTGAACTAAAACAATGATAACTAACCTGAACAACAGTATACAAGGCATATTGACATTTGAGAGAGACATACAGCGAGGCATACAGTAATCACAGGTGTTGAATTGGGAAAGCTAGCTAAAACAGTAGGTGAGACAACAGCTAATCAGCTATCACAACAACAGCAGGTAAAATGGCGTAGACTAGGCCATTAGGTCCTGATTGGAGGGACAATAGAGCCCCGAGTACCAGGCCATTAGGTCCTGATGGAGGGACAATATAGCCCTGAGTACCAGGACCTTAGGACCTGATGGAGGGACAGTAGAGCCCTGAGTACCAGGCCATTAGGACATGTCTGAAGAACAATAGAGCCCCTAGTGCCAGGCCATTAGGACCTGATATCAGGGACAATAGAGTCCTGAGTACCAGGCCAATTGGATCTGATGGAGGGACAGTAGGGCCCTGAGTACCAGGCCATTAGGACCTGCTATCAGGGACAATATAGCCCTGAGTACCAGGCCATTAGGATCTGATGGAGGGACAGTAGGGCCCTGAGTACCAGGCCATTAGGATCTGTCTGAGGGACAATATAGCCCTGAGTACCAGGCCAATAGGATCTGATGGAGGGACAGTAAGAGCCCTGAGTACCAGGTCATTAGGACCTGATGGTTGTTAGCAAGTTGGGAACTACCAAAGCATGACCAGAGTGCATAAGAGGAGATTACAGTTACTCAATGACCAAGTGGATTTGGACTGAGATCATGACTTATGGCTGCCATTGTGGCATTAAAAAAGGTCCCTCCCCTCACTTATCCAATGGGTTTTAAGAAGGAGATGAGGAGAGAGGATTTGAAGGATGAAGGAAATACAATTGAGATTTGCCCCCCTTTATTTTCTCCATTCATCACCTCCCTCTCAAAGCACATTGGGGGAGAGTAGGGAAGGTTCCTCCTATCAGGCTCCATTGCACTTTCAAGGAGAGGAGTGGAGGAAATAAGGACAGAGGAAGCAAGAATGAGATGTTTACTGTGTTATTATTATTGTCAATGATTTTGTTGACAGAACTGCCTTGAATTATATTATTTCATTATATTATATGAACTATAAAAAAGTATAGAAATGGTGTTTATCTTTTCATTCAACTGGAAGGTTCAGCAAGGTTATTAACGATAGAGAAGTTGACTAAATTACAAACAGAACTGGCTACTAGGTTGCTGATGTTTCATGACAGGTAGGTGTTCTGTTGTTGCTAGGAGTCACGGTCTCATTGTGCCTATCTACAGTAGACTCGTATTCTTGTAAGCACACACGTGAAGCTGCTAAGAAAATCTTATTTTAAAAGTACATGAAAGCAATTTATAAATGTGGACTCTGATGTCACACATTGGCCACTTTCTTTAGAAAAATAATCCATTTGCTCTGCGCTACACTACAAACTCTGCCTGAGTGACAGGCGTTTTGCTGAGTGATTGACAGTGAAGTCTAACCAGTGCTGTATGGGTTGAAGAGGGGGTCCATGGACCTGAGCGTTGTGAAATCACGACCAATCACAGCAGACACCGCCTCACTCCAGGGCTTCTTGCAGTGACCTGCTGCTGCGTAGTACAGTATAATACATTGTTTATTTTTATTTAATTAATTATTTGTTTTAAATACTGCAAGTCATGTGTGATTCTTTTCTTTCAAATCTTTTAATGACACCACTGGGGTAAACTAACTCAATAATTCAACATATGAGATGTGTCACGCACTGACCTTAGAGAGCTTTTTGTGTCTCTATTTTGGTTTGGTCAGGGTGTGATTTGGGGTGGGTATTCTATGTTCTTTTTCTCTATGTTTTGTATTTCTATGTTTTGGCCTGGTATGGTTCTCAATCAGGGACAGCTGACTATCTTTGTCTCTGATTGGGAAACCATACTTAGGTAGCTTTTTGCCAACTATGTTTAGTGGGTCGTTTTTTTCTGTTTAGTGTTTTCTGCACCTGACTGTTTCGGTTTCGTTTAATCTCTTTGTTATTTTGTTTCGGTGTTCTGTTAATAAAAAGTAATGAACGCTTACCACGCTGCGCTTTGGTCCGATTCCTCCTCTTCAGACGACGACACCCGTTACAAGATGGTCATATTTATGTTTATTTATTTTCTCCTTTGTACTTCAACTATATGCACATAATTCGATGTTTGAAATGTCTTTATTCTTTTGGAACTTTTGTGAATGTAATGTTTACTGTTAGTTTGTATTGTTTATTTATTTTGGTTTATTATCTATTTCACTTGCTTTGGCAATGTTAACATATGTTTCCCTTGCCAATAAACCTTTACATTGAAATGGATGGAGAGTTAGAGGGTTTAAATTAAAATGGAGAGTTAGAGGGTGCAGAGACAGAAAGAGGGGAGGTGGAGGGGGTAGAGACAGAAAGAGGGGAGAGGGAGGGGGTAGAGACAGAAAGAGGGGAGGAGGTGGGGGTAGAGACAGAAAGAGGGGAGGTGGAGGGGGTAGAGACAGAAAGAGGGGAGGTGGAGGGGATAGAGACAGAAAGAGGGGAGAGGGAGGGGGTAGAGACAGAAAGAGGGGAGGAGGTGGGGGTAGAGACAGAAAGAGGGGAGGAGGTGGGGGTAGAGACAGAAAGAGGGGAGGTGGAGGGGGTAGAGACAGAAAGAGGGGAGGTGGAGGGGGTAGAGACAGAAAGAGGGGAGGTGGTGGGGATAGAGACAGAAAGAGGGGAGGAGGTGGGGGTAGAGACAGAAAGAGGGGAGGAGGTGGGGGTAGAGACAGAAAGAGGGGAGGTGGAGGGGGTAGAGACAGAAAGAGGGGAGGTGGAGAGGGTAGAGACAGAGAGAAGGGAGATGGAGGGGGTAGAGACAGAAAGAAGGGAGGTGGAGGGGGTAGAGACAGAAAGAGGGGAGGTGGTGGGGGTAGAGACAGAGAGAAGGGAGATGGAGGGGGTAGAGACAGAAAGAGGGGAGGTGGAGGGGGTAGAGACAGAAAGAAGGGAGATGGAGGGGGTAGAGACAGAAAGAGGGGAGGAGGTGGGGGGAGAGACAGAAAGAGGGGAGGTGGAGGGGGTAGAGATAGAAAGAGGGGAGGTGTAGGGGGTAGAGATAGAAAGAGGGGAGGTGGATGGGGTAGAGATAGAAAGATGGGTGGTGGTGGGGGTAGATATAGAAAGAGGGGAGGTGGTGGGGGTAGAGATAGAAAGAGGGGGAGGTAGAGAGGGTAGAGGCAGAAAGAGGGGAGGTGGAGAGGGTAGAGACAGAAAGAGGGGAGGTGGTGGGGGTAGAGACAGAGAGAAGGGAGATGGAGGGGGTAGAGACAGAAAGAGGGGAGGTGGAGGGGGCAGAGACAGAAAGAAGGGAGGTAGAGGGGGTAGAGACAGAAAGAGGGGAGGAGGTGGGGGGAGAGACAGAAAGAAGGGAGGTGAAGGGGGTAGAGAAAGAAAGAAGGGAGGTGGAGGGGGTAGAGACAGAAAGAGGGGAGGTGGAGGGGGTAGAGATAGAAAGAGGGGAGGTAGAGAGGGTAGAGATAGAAAGAGGGGAGGTGGAGAGGGTAGAGGCAGAAAGAGGGGAGGTGGAGGGGGTAGAGATAGAAAGAGGGGAGGTGGAGGGGGTAGAGACAGAAAGAGGGGAGGTGGAGGGGGTAGAGATAGAAAGAGGGGAGGAGGTGGGGGGGAGATAGAAAGAAGGGAGGTGTAGGGGGTATAGATAGAAAGAGGGGAGGAGGTGGGGGGAGAGACAGAAAGAAGGGAGGTGGAGGGGGTAGAGACAGGAAGAAGGGAGGTGAAGGGGTAGAGAAAGAAAGAAGGGAGGTGGAGGGGGTAGAGACAGAAAGAGGGGAGGTGGAGGGGGTAGAGATAGAAAGAGGGGAGGTAGAGAGGGTAGAGATAGAAAGAGGGGAGGTGGAAGGGTAGAGGCAGAAAGAGGGGGAGGTGGAGGGGGTAGAGATAGAAAGAGGGGAGGTGGAGGGGTAGAGACAGAAAGAGGGGAGGTGGAGGGGGTAGAGATAGAAAGAGGGGAGGAGGTGGGGGGGAGATAGAAAGGAAGGGAGGTGTAGGGGGTAGAGATAGAAAGAGGGGAGGTGATGGGGGTAGAGATAAGAAAGATGGGTGGTGGGTGGGGGTAGATATAGAAAGAGGGGAGGTGGTGGGGTAGAGATAGAAAGAGGGGAGGTAGAGAGGGTAGAGACAGAAAGAGGGGAGGTGGAGAGGGTAGAGACAGAAAGAGGGGAGGTGGTGGGGGGTAGAGACAGAGAGAAGGGAGATGGAGGGGGTAGAGACAGAAAGAGGGGAGGTGGAGGGGGTAGAGACAGAAAGAAGGAGGGTGGAGGGGGTAAGAGACAGAAAGAGGGGAGGAGGTGGGGGGAGAAACAGAAAGAGGGGAGGTGGAAGGGGGTAGAGATAGAAAGAGGGAGGTGGAGGGGTAGAGACAGAAAGAGGGGGAGGTGGAGGGGGTAGAGATAGAAAGAGGGGAGGAGGTGGGGGGGGGGAGATAGAAAGAAGGGAGGTGTAGGGGGAGAGATAGAAAGAGGGGAGGTGGATGGGGTAGAGATAGAAAGATGGGTGGTGGTGGGGTAGATATAGAAAAGGGGGAGGTAGAGAGGGTAAGAGACAGAAAGAGGGGAGGTGGAGAGGGTAGAGACAGAAAGAGGGGAGTGGTGGGGGTAGAGACAGAGAGAGGGAGATGGAGGGGGTAGAGACAGAAAGAGGGGAGGGGGAGGGGGTAGAGACAGAAAAGAGGGAGGTGGAGGGGGTAGAGACAGAAAGAGGGGAGGAGGTGGGGGAGAGACAGAAAGAGGGGAGGTGGAGGGGTAGAGATAGAAAGAGGGGAGGTAGAGAGGGTAGAGATAGAAAGAGGGGAGGTGGAGGGGGGTAGAGATAGAAAGAGGGGAGGTTGAGGGGGTAGAGACAGAAAGAGGGGAGGTGGAGGGGGTAGAGATAGAAAGAGGGGGAGGAGGTGGGGGGGGAGATAGAAAGAAGGGAGGTGTAGGGGGTAGAGATAGAAAGAGGGGAGGTGGATGGGGTAGAGATAGAAAGATGGGTGGTGGTGGGGGTAGATATAGAAAGAGGGGAGGTGGTGGGGGTAGAGATAGAAAAGAGGTGGAGGTAGAGAGGGTAGAGACAGAAAGAGGGAGGTGGAGAGGGTAGAGACAGAAATAGGGGGAGGTGGTGGGGGTAGAGATAGAGAGAAGGGAGATGGAGGGGGTAGAGACAGAAAGAGGGGAGGTGGAGGGGGTAGAGACAGAAAGAAGGGAGGTGGTGGGGGTAGAGACAGAAAGAGGGGAGGAGTGGGGGAGAGACAGAAAGAAGGGAGGTGGAGGGGTAGAGACAGAAAGAGGGAGGTGGAGGGGGTAGAGATAGAAAGAGGGGAGGAGGTGGGGGGGAGATAGAAAGAAGGAGGTGTTAGGGGTAGAGATAGAAAGAGGGGAGGTGGATGGGGTAGAGATAGAAAGATGGTGGTGGTGGGGGTAGATATAGAAAGAGGGGAGGTGGTGGGTAGAGATAGAAAGAGGGGAGGTAGAGAGGGTAGAGAACAGAAAGAGGGGAGGTGTGAGAGGGTAGAGACAGAAAGAGGGGAGGTGGTGGGGGTAGAGACAGAGAGAAGGGAGATGGAGGGGGTAGAACAGAAAGAGGGGAGGTGGAGGGGGTAGAGACAGAAAGAAGGGAGGTGGAGGGGGTAGAGACAAAAAGGGGAGGAGGTGGGGGGAGGACAGAAAGAGGGGAGGTGGAGGGGGTAGAGATAGAAAGAGGGGAGGTAGAGAGGGTAGAGATAGAAAGAGGGAGGTGGAAGAGGGTAGAGGCCAGAAAGAGGGGAGGTGGAGGGGGGTAGAGATAGAAAGAGGGGAGGGGGAGGGGGGTAGAGAACAGAAAGAGGGGAGGTGGAGGGGGTAGAGATAGAAAGAGGGAGGAGGTGGGGGGGGAGATAGAAGAAGGGAGGTGTAGGGGGTAGAGATAGAAAGAGGGGAGGTGGATGGGGTAGAGATAGAAAGATGGGTGGTGGTGGGGGTAGATATAGAAAAGAGGGGAGGTGGTGGGGGTAGAGATAGAAAGAGGGGAGGTAGAGGGGTAGAGACAGAAAGAGGGAGGTGGAGAGGGTAGAGACAGAAAGAGGGAGGTGTTGGGGGTAGAGACAGAGAGAAGGGAGATGGAGGGGGGTAGAGACAGAAAGAGGGGAGGTGGAGGGGTAGAGACAGAAAGAAGGGAGGTGGAGGGGGTAGAGACAGAAAGAGGGGAGGAGGTGGGGGAGAGACAGAAAGAGGGGAGGTGGAGGGGGTAGAGATAGAAAGAGGGGAGGTAGAGAGGGTAGAGATAGAAAGAGGGAGGTGGAGAGGGTAGAGGCAGAAAGAGGGGAGGTGGAGGGGGTAGAGATAGAAAGAGGGGAGGTGGAGGGGGTAGAGACAGAAAGAGGGGAGGTGGAGGGGGTAGAGATAGAAAGAGGGGAGGAGGTGGGGGGGGAGATAGAAAGAAGGGAGGTGTAGGGGGTAGAGATAGAAAGGGGGAGGTGGATGGGGTAGAGATAGAAAGATGGGTGGTGGTGGGGGTAGATATAGAAAGAGGGGAGGTGGTGGGGGGTAGAGATAGAAAGAGGGGAGGTAGAGAGGTAGAGACAGAAAGAGGGGAGGTGGAGAGGGTAGAGACAGAAATAGGGGAGGTGGTGGGGGTAGAGACAGAGAGAAGGGAGATGGAGGGGGTAGAGACAGAAAGAGGGGAGGTGGAGGGGGTAGAGACAGAAAGAAGGGAGGTGGTGGGGGTAGAGACAGAAAGAGGGGAGGAGGTGGGGGGAGAGACAGAAAGAAGGGAGGTGGTGGGGGTAGAGACAGGAAGAAGGGAGGTGAAGGGGGTAGAGAAAGAAAGAAGGGAGGTGGGAGGGGGTAGAGACAGAAAGAGGGAGGTGGAGGGGTTAGAGATAGAAAGAGGGAGGTAGAGAGGGTAGAGATAGAAAGTGAGGAGGTGGAGAGGGTAGAGGCAGAAAGAGGGGAGGTGGAGGGGTAGAGATAGAAAGAGGGGAGGTGGAGGGGGTAGAGACAGAAAGGAGGGGAGGTGGAGGGGGTAGAGATAGAAAGAGGGGAGGAGGTGGGGGGGGGGAGATAGAAAGAAGGGAGGTGTAGGGGGGTAGAGATAGAAAGAGGGGAGGTGGATGGGTAGGATAGAAAGATGGGTGGTGGTGGGGTAGATACAGAAAGAGGGGAGGTAGTGGGGGGTAGAGATAGAAAGAGGGGAGGAGTGGGGGGGAGATAGAAAGAAGGGAGGTGTAGGGGGTATAGATAGAAAGAGGGGAGGAGGTGGGGGGAGAGACAGAAAGAAGGGAGGTGGAGGGGGTAGAGACAGGAAGAAGGGAGGTGAAGGGGGTAGAGAAAGAAAGAAGGGAGGTGGAGGGGGTAGAGACAGAAAGAGGGGAGGTGGGGGGGGAGTAGAGGTGGAGGGGGTAGAGATAGAAAGGGGAGGTAGAGAGGGTAGAGATAGAAAGAGGGGAGGTGGAGAGGGTAGAGGCAGAAAGAGGGGAGGTGGAGGGGGTAGAGATAGAAAGAGGGGAGGTGGAGGGGGTAGAGACAGAAAGAGGGGAGGTGGAGGGGGTAGAGATAGAAAGAGGGGAGGAGGTGGGGGGGAGATAGAAAGAAGGGAGGTGTAGGGGTAGAGATAGAAAGAGGGGAGGTGGATGGGGTAGAGATAGAAGATGGTGGTGGTGGGGGTAGATATAGAAAGAGGGGAGGTGGTGGGGGTAGAGATAGAAAGAGGGGAGGTAGAGAGGGTAGAGACAGAAAGAGGGGAGGTGGAGAGGGTAGAGACAGAAAGAGGGGAGGTGGTGGGGGTAGAGACAGAGAGAAGGGAGATGGAGGGGTAGAGACAGAAAGGGGAGGTGGAGGGGTAGAGACAGAAAGAAGGGAGGTGGGGGGTAGAGACAGAAAGAGGGGAGGAGGTGGGGGGAGAAACAGAAAGAGGGGAGGTGGGGGGGGTAGAGACAGAAAGAGGGAGGTGGAGGGGTAGAGACAGAAAGAGGGGAGGTGGTGGGGGTAGAGATAGAAAGAGGGGAGGTGGAGGGGGTAGAGATAGAAAGAAGGAGGTAGAGAGGTAGAGATAGAAAGAGGGGAGGTGGAGAGGGTAGAGGAGAAAGAGGGGAGGGAGGGGGGTAGAGATAGAAAGAGGGGAGGTGGAGGGGGTAGAGACAGAAAGAGGGAGGTGGAGGGGGTAGAGATAGAGATGGAGGGGAGGAGGTGGGGGGGGAGATAGAAAGAAGGGAGGTGTAGGGGGTAGAGATAGAAAGAGGGGAGGTGGATGGGTAGAGATAGAAAGAGGGAGGTGGAGGGGGTAGAGATAGAAAGAGGGAGGTGGAGGGGTAGAGATAGAAAGAGGGAGGTGGAGGGGGTAGAGACAGAAAGAGGGGAGGTGGAGAGGGTAGAGACAGAAAGAGGGGAGGTGGTGGGGGTAGAGATAGAAAGAAGGGAGATGGTGGGGGTAGAGATAGAAAGAGGGGAGGTGGAGGGGGTAGAGACAGAAAGAGGGGAGGTGGAGGGGGTAGAGACAGAAAGAGGGGAGGTGGTGGGGGTAGAGATAGAAAGAGGGGAGGTGAGGGGGTAGAGATAGAAAGAGGGGAGGTAGAGAGGGTAGAGACAGAAAGAGGGGAGGTGGAGAGGGTAGAGACAGAAAGAGGGGAGGTGGGGGGGTAGAGAGAAAGAAGGGAGGTGGAGGGGGTAGAGACAGAAAGAGGGGAGGTGGAGGGGGTAGAGATAGAAAGAGGGGAGGAGGTGGGGGGGAGATAGAAAGAAGGGAGGTGTAGGGGGTAGAGATAGAAAGAGGGGAGGTGGATGGGGTAGAGATAGAAAGATGGGTGGTGGTGGGGGTAGATATAGAAAGAGGGGAGGTGGTGGGGGTAGAGATAGAAAGAGGGGAGGTAGAGAGGGTAGAGACAGAAAGAGGGGAGGTGGAGAGGGTAGAGACAGAAAGAGGAGGTGGTGGGGGTAGAGACAGAGAGAAGGGAGTGGAGGGGGTAGAGACAGAAAGAGGGGAGGTGGAGGGGTAGAGACAGAAAGAAGGGAGGTGGAGGGGTAGAGACAGAAAGAGGGGAGGAGGTGGGGGAGAGACAGAGAGACGGGAGATAGGGCGGTAGAGAAGAAAGAGGGAGGTGGAGGGGGTAGAGACAGAAAGAGGGGAGGTGGAGGGGTAGAGATAGAAAGAGGGGAGGTGGAGGGGGTAGAGATAGAAAGAGGGAGGTGAGGGGGTAGAGATAGAAAGAGGGAGGTGGAGGGTAGATAGAAAGAGGGAGGTGGGGAGGGGTAGAGATAGAAAGAGGGGAGGTGGAGGGTAGAGATAGAAAGAGGGGAGGAGGT
>NC_034187.2:83740899-83745899 GCF_002021735.2 Oncorhynchus kisutch
GGACAGGTTATGCTTCAGCTCTCCCTCTCACTGACTCTGTCTCTCTCTGACTCTCTCTCTCTTTCTCTCTCTCTTTATTTCTCTGTAGGTGATGGCTTTGTAATGGAAGGTTTGGGAATTGCTTCCTTTAAGGTGGTTGTAGAATTGAATGGCTCATTTATTGATTTTAATAATTAGCGGGTATCGGCCTAATTCTACTCTGCATGCATTATTTGGTGTTTTGCATTGTACACAGAGGATATTTTTGCAGAGTCTCAATTTGGTGTTTGTCCCATTTTGTGAATTCTTGGTTGGTGAGCGGACCCCAGACCTCACAACCATAAAGGGCAATGGGTTCCATAACTGATTCAAGTATTTTTAGCTTGGTCCTAGAAGGCCAAGTTACCTGTGGTGCTGATGTTTTAGGCTGAGGTATGTATAGTTTTTTGTGTTCTCTAAGGAAACGATGTCCAGATGGAATTTGTATTTGTGGTCCTGGCAACTGGAGCTTTTGCAGAACACCATTATTTTTTGTCTTACTGAGATTTACAGTCAGGGCCCAGGTCTGTCAGGGCCCAGGTCTGTCAGGGCCCAGGTCTGTCAGGGCCCAGGTCTGTCAGGGCCCAGGTCTGTCAGAATCTGTGCAGAAGATCTAGGTGCTGCTGTAGGCCCTCCTTGGTTGGGGACAGAAGCACCAGATCATCAGCAAACAGTAGACATTTGACTACAGATTCTAGTAGGGTGAGGCTGGGTGCTGCAAACTGTTCTAGTGCCCTCGCCAATGATATATATATTATTATATTGTATGTATATATATTGATATAAAACCCAGCAAAAAAAGAAACGTCTGTTTTTCAGGATCCTGTCTTTCAAAGACCATTTCTAAAAATACAAATAGCTTCACAGACCTTCATTGTAAAGGGTTTAAACACTGTTTCCCATGCTTTTTCAATGAACCATAAACAATTTTTATTTATTTTTATTTTACCAGGCAAGTCAGTTAAGAACACATTCTTATTTTCAATGACGGCCTGGGAACAGTGGGTTAACTGCCTGTTCAGGGGCAGAACGACAGATTTGTACCTTGTCAGCTCGGGGGTTTGAACTTGCAACCTTCCGGTTACTAGTCCACCGCTCTAACCACTAGGCTACCCTGCCGCCCCGGCATGAACATGCACCTGTGGAACGGTCGTTAGGACACTAACAGCTTATAGACAGTAGGCAATTAAGGTCACAGTTATGAATACTTAGGACACTAAAGAGTCCTTTCTACTGACTCTGAAAAACACCAAAATAAAAATGCTCAGGGTCCCTGCTCATCTGCTGGCATGCTGCAAGGAGGCATGAGGACTGCAGATGTGGCCAGGGCAATAAATTGCTATGTACGTACTGTGAGACGCCTAAGACAGCGCTACAGGGAGACAGGACGGTTAGCTGATCGTCCTCGCAGTTGCAGACCACGTGTAACAACACCTGCACAGGATCGGTACATCTGAACATCACACCTGCAGGACAAGTACAGGATGGCAACAACAACTCCCCGAATTACACCAGGAACGCACAATCCCTCCATCAGAGCTCAGACTGTCCGCAATAGGCTAAGAGAGGCTGGGGTGAGGGCTTGTTGTCCTGTCTCAAGGCAGGTCCCCACCAGACATAATCGGCAGCAACGTGGGCGCGGGATCTATTTGGAGGTGGAGGGTCCGTCATGGTCTGAGGCGGTGTGTCACAGCATCATCAGACTGAGCTTATTGCCATTGCAGTCAATCTCAATGCTGTGCGTTACAGGGAAGACATCCTCCTCCCTCATGTGGTACCCTTCCTGCAGGCTCATCCTGACATGACCCTCCAGCATGACAATGCCACCAGCCATACTGCTCGTTCTGTGCGTGATTTTCTGCAAGACAGGAATGTCAGTGTTCTGCCATGGCCAGCGAAGAGCCCGGATCTCAATCCCATTGAGCAGGTCTGGGACCTGTTAGATCGGAGGGTGAGGGCTAGGGCCATTCTCCCCAGAAATGTCCGGGAACTTGCAGGTGCCTTGGTGGAAGAGTGGGGTGACATCTCACAGCAAGAACTGGCAAATCTGGTGCAGTCCATGAGGAGGAGATGCACTGCAGTACTTAATGCAGCTGGTGGCCACACCAGATACTGACTGTTACTTTTGATTTTGACCCCCCCCTTTGTTCAGGGAAACATTATTCCATTTCTGTTAGTCACATGTCTGTGGAACTTGTTCAGTTTATGTCTCAGTTGTTGAATCTTGTTATGTTCACACAAATATTTACACATGGTAAGTTTGCTGGGAATAAACGTAGTTGACAGTGAGAGAACATTTCTTTTTTTGCTGAGTTTATATATTTATGAGGGATTAAGCTGCATTTCTGTCTCAGAAATGTGTTTGTTTTTAGCCAATTTTAACCATATGGATTTTATAATGTTGTCTGTTTTTCCCACAACACCACTTTCCAGCAGTTTGTATAGCGGATCGTCTTATTACAGACCCTCATGTCAAGTTCAGTCAAAAGCTTTTTTTGAAATCAACAAAAGCATGAGAAGACTTTGCCTTTGTTTTGGTTTGTTTGTTTTTCAATTAAGGTGTGCAGGGTGAATTTTGTGCTCTGTGGTACAGTAATTTGGTAAAAACCTATTTGACATTTGCTCAGTACATTGTTTTCATTAAGGAAATGTACGAGTCTGCTGTTAATGATAATGCAGAGGATTTTCCCAAGGTTGCTGTTGATGCATATCCCACGGTAGTTATTGGGGTCATATTTGTCTCCACTTTTGTGGATTGGTGTGATCAGTCCTTGGTTCCATATATTGGGGAATATAACAGAGCTGAGGATGATGTTAAAGAGTTTAAGTATAGCCAATTTGAATTTGTGGTCTGTGTATTTCATAATTTCATTGAGGAAACCATCAACACCACAGGCCTTTTTGGGTTGGAGGGTTTGTATTTTGTCCTGTAGTTCATTCAAGGTAATTGGAGAATCCAGTGGGGTCTTTAACAGTTGATTCTAAGATTTGTATTTGATCATGTATATGTTTTTGTTGTTTGTTCTGTGTTATAGAGCCAAAAAGATTGGAGAAGTGGTTTACCCACACATCTCTGTTTTGGATAGATAGCTATGTTGTTGTTTGTTTAGAATCAAATCAAATCAAATCAAATGTATTTATATAGCCCTTCGTACATCAGTTGATATCTCAAAGTGCTGTACAGAAACCCAGCCTAAAACCCCAAACAGCAAGCAATGCAGGTGTAGAAGCACGGTGGCTAGGAAAAACTCCCTAGAAAGGCCAAAACCTAGGAAGAAACCTAGAGAGGAACCAGGCTATGTGGGGTGGCCAGTCCTCTTCTGGCTGTGCCGGGTGGAGATTATAACAGAACATGGCCAAGATGTTCAAATGTTCATAAATGACCAGCATGGTCGAATAATAATAAGGCAGAACAGTTGAAACTGGAGCAGCAGCACAGTCAGGTGGAAGTTGAAACTGGAGCAGCAGCATGGCCAGGTGGACTGGGGACAGCAAGGAAGTGGGTTAGATTATATGGATTCTTCAATTACATTGATCTGATTTCTGATATGCTGTTCCTTCTTTTTCCGTAGTGTATTTCTGTATTGTTTTAGTGATTTATCATAGTGAAGGTGTAGGCCCAGGTTTTCTGGGTCTCCATGTTTTGGTTGGTTATGTTTCCCAGTTTCTTTCTAAAACCATGTGTTATTGATGTCAATTGTCTTAGGTTGTCTGCTTGAATTCTTTTGATTTGATAGGGAAGCTGAGAGGTCAAATATTTTGTTTAGGTTTCCTACTGCCAGGTTTATACCTTCACTATTACAGTGGAATGTTTTGTCCAGGAAAATGTCTAGGAGGGATTTAATTTGCTGTTGCCTTGTTTTTGCTATATTTCCACACTACTTTCCTTCCATCTATAGCATTTCTTAATATTATTCAGTTCCTTTGGCTTCGATGCATCACGATTGAGCTGTTCATGTAGAGTGTGATTTTGTTGTGATCTGATGTGTGTCAGTGGACTGACTGAACGCTCTAAGAGACTTGGTTTTTGTTGGTTATTTTGTCGTAGTTGTGTCTAGGGGGGTACATATTCCTCTGTCGCCCTCTCCACCTTTCTCTCTCCTCTCTCCATTATATTCCTCTATGTCTCTCTCTCTCTTCTCTCCAATATATTCCTCTGTCTCCCTCTCCATCTCTCTCTCCTCTCTCCAATATATTCCTCTGTCTCCCTCTCCATCTCTCTCTCCTCTCTCCATTATATTCCTCTGTCTCCCTCTCCATCTCTCTCTCCTCTCTCCATTATATTCCTCTGTCTCCCTCTCCATCTCTCTCTCCTCTCTCCATTATATTCCTCTGTCTCCCTCTCCATCTCTCTCTCCTCTCTCCAATATATTCCTCTATCTCTGACTCCCTCTCCATCCCAGTATAAATATGCTTTATTTCTTCCTATCCCTCTCCTCCCCCCTCTATTGTCTGTCTGTCTGTCTGTCTGTCTGTCTGTGTCTGTCTGTCTGTCTGTCTGTCTGTCTGTCTGTCTGTCTGTCTGTCTGTCTGTCTGTCTGTCTGTCTGTCTGTCTGTCTGTCTGTCTGTCTGTCTGTCTGTCTGTCTCTCTCACCAAGGGAGGGTTTCTGTCTGTCTCCTTCCCTCCATCTCTCTCTCCAGGGGAGGGTGTCCATCTGTCTGTCTGTCTCTCTCTTTCTTGTTCGCTCTCTCTCTCTCTCTCTCTCTCTCCCTCACTCACTCAATTTCTCTCTCCAGGGGAGGATGCCTGTCACCCGCCGACCCCCGTCTTTGTCCATGCAGTCACCATGGAAACTAGACCAGTCCTCAGTATCCACGGTAGAAGTGTGTGTTTGTGCACGTGTGTGTGTGTGTGTGTGTGTGTGTGTGTGTGTGTGTGTGTGTGTGTGAGGTGTGGAGACAGAGGCAAGGACACACACATACACACTGTAGGTATCACACACACACACGCACTAAACTGAAGGGCCCTAACCCTGCCAGC
>NC_034187.2:83748399-83785899 GCF_002021735.2 Oncorhynchus kisutch
GCAAATTTATATAATAAATAATTGTACAAAAAAAAAAATCCCATTTTAATAAACACTAGATGGCGCTGTTTTGAAGATGTTGGTTGCTATAGTAATAACTTTATTAACATTTACTCTATTACAGACACCTTCATGATTAAATTATAATATACAAAAATGAAATTAAAACATAAAAAAATATCTACAATATTTTCCTTAAAGTATTTGTTTTTGTTTTTTTGAGCGTGCTAATATTACTATAACAACACATCTACTCAAATACATGTCATTTTGTCCATGTTACATTTGAATTGAAACACTGTAGAATGTTCCTTCTGGGGAGTACCAATATGGCTGACCAGTGGCATCAAAACCTCTCATTGGTCAGTACATACATAACATCATGCCTGAGGGGGTGGCTGCCATGTTAACCAACTGTCCTTTGATTTGATATTTTAACATAGTTTTTAACTCATTTTAAAAACTGCAATATCTTATGTTTCGTCGAGACGTGGCTGAACAACGACACGGATAATATAGAGCTGGCTTGCTTCTCCGTGCGTCAGCAGGACAGAGCAGCTACCTCTGGTAAGACGAGGGGTGTGTGTGTCTATTTGTCAATAACTGCTGGTGCGCGATGTCTAATATTAAAGAAGTCTCGAGGTATTGCTCACCTGCGGTAGAGTACCTCATGATAAGCTGTAGACCACACTATATACACCAAGAGAGTTCTCATCTATATTATTCGTAGCCATCTATTTACCACCAGAAACCGTTGCTGGCGCTAAGACCACACTCAACGAGCTGTAATAAGGCCGTAAACAAACAAGAAAATGCTCATCCCGAAGCGGCGCTCCTAGTGGTCGGGGACTGTAATGCAGAAAATAAACTGTAGACCACCTTTCCTCCACACACAGAGACATGTATAAAGGTCGCCCTCCATTTGGCAAATCTGACCATTATTCTATCCTCCTAATTCCTGTTTACAAGCAAAAACTAAAGCAGGAAGTACCAGTGACTCGCTCGATACGGAAAAGCAGTCAGATAACGCAGATGCTACGCTACAGGACTGTTTTGCTAGCACAGACTGGAATATGTGCTGGGATTCATCCAATGGCATTGAGGAGTATACCACCTCATTCACCAGCTTCATAAATAAGCACATCATCAAAGTTTTCCTCACAGTGACCGTAAGTACATTTCCCAACCAGAAGCCATGGATTACAGGCAACATCCGCATCGAGCTAAAGGCTAGAGCTTCAACTTTCAAGGAGTAAGACACTAATCCGGATGCTTGAAGCATACATGAGAGCACCAGCTGTTCTGAATGGCTGTGTGATCATGGTCTCTGTAGCCGATGTGAGCAAGACCTTTTCAACAGGTCAATATTCACAAAGCCGCAGAGCCAGATGGATTACCAGGACGTGTTCTGAAAGCATGTGTGGACCAACTGTCAAGTGTCTTCACTGACATTTTCAGCCTGTCGCTGACAGTCTTTAATACCTACATGTTTCAAACAGACCACCATAGTCCCTGTGCCCAAGAAAATGAATGTAACCTCCCTAAATGATTACCGCCCCGTAGCACTCACGCCTGTCACACCCTGATCTGTTTCACCTGTCTTTGGGCTTGTCTCCACCCCCCTCCAGGTGTCGCCCATCTTCCCCATTATTCCCTGTGTATTCATACACGTGTTCTCGTGTTGTCTGTTGCCAGTTTCTTCTTGTCTTGTCAACCAGCATTTTTTGTCAGTGACCTACTTTGCCCAGTCTGTCTTTTTATCATCCTCCTGGTTTTGACTCTTGACCTGTTCTGTTTCTGAGCCTGCCTGCCTGACCACTCTGCCTGCCCCTGACCCTTGACCTGTCCTGTTTCTAAGCCCGCCTGCCTGACCACTCTGCCTGCCCCTGACCTTTAGCTTGCCTGCCGTCCTGTACCTTTGCCCCACTACTCTGGATTATAAACCCCTGCCTGCCTTGACCTGTCATTTGCCTGCCCCTGTTGCAGTGATACATATTGTTACTTCGACACAGTCTCCATCTGGGTCTTACCTTCAAACCTGATAATGTTGGAGGCCATGAAGTGATTTGAAAGTCTGGTCATGGCTCACATCAACACCATCATGCCGGAAACCCTAGACCTACTCCAATTTGCATACTGCCACAACAGATCCACAAATAAAGCAATCTCAATCGCACTCCACAGTGCCCTTCCCAACATTGACAAAAGTAACACAGATGTGACAATGCTGGTCATTGACTACAGCTCAACATTCAACCCCATAGTGTCCTCAAAGATCATCACAAAGCTAAGGACTCTGGGACTAAACACCTCCCTCTGCAACTGAATCCTGGACTTCCTGACGGGCCGCGCCCAGGTGGTAAGGGTAGGCAACAACACATCTGCCACAGTGATCCTCAACACTGGGGCCCCTCAGGGCATGCTTAGGCCCCTCCTGTACTTACTGTTCTCCCATGACTGCATGGCACAACTCCAACACCATCATAAAGATTTGGCTTGGGTCTGCAGATCCTCAAAAAATTATACAACTGCACCATTGAGAGTATCCTAATGGGTTACATCACCGCCTGGTATGGGAACTGCTTGGCATCTGACGTATGGAGCTTCAGAGGGTAGTGCGATTGGCCTAGAACATCACTGGGGCCAAGCTTCCTGACACCCAGGACCTATGATACTAGGTGGTGTCAGAGGAAGGCCCCCCTAAAAAATCAAATACTTTAGTCATCCAAACCACAGGTCCAAAAGGCTACTTAACACTTTCTACCCTCAAGCAACAAAAATGCTGAACAATTAATCAAATGCCCACCCAAAACTACATTGACACCCCTCCAAACTACATTGACACCCCTCCAAACTACATTGACACCCCTCCAAACTACATTGACACCCCTCCAAACTACATTGAGACCCCTCCAAACTACATTGACACCCCTCCAAACTAAATTGACACCCCTCCAAACTACATTGACACCCCTCCAAACTACATTGACACCCCTCCAAACTACATTGACACCCCTCCAAACTACATTGACACCCTTTGGTCTTACACTGCTGCTACTCGCTGTTCATAATCTACACATAGTCCCTTTACAAATGACCTCGACTAATCTACAGATAGTCACTTTACAAATTACCTCAACTAAGCTGCACATTGACTAGGTACCGATACACCCTGAATATAGTTAATGTAATTAAAAAAATGTATTATATTTTTTCTCTTTAGTTTATTTACTAAATACATAATTGGTAAACTCCCTCTACAAAACCTGCAATTGCCAATTTAGGACACTAGATGGCAACACAGATCAACATGTTACAGTTTTTTTAATTTATTCAACAAGGCAAGTCAAGAACAAATTCTTATTTTCAATGATGGCCTACCGGGGAACAGTGGGTTAACTGCCGTGTTCAGGGGCAGAACGACAGATTTTTTACATTGACAGCTCGGGGATTCGATGTTGCAACCTTTCAGTTACAAGTCCAATGCTCTAACCACTAGGCTATCTACCGTCCTCTCTGACTGACTGACTGTCATTGAGGATAAACCTGTGACGTGAGATATGTGAGCCAGTGTTCAGTATATAATAATAATAATAATATACATAATTAATGAAATGGAAAAGGAGGGTAAATAGTAAATAGAGGATTATTGAAGCGTGTTTAACCCAACGGCAAATATCAAATAGCGAACTGAAATGTCACGGGGGGAGGGATAGAGGAAGGGATAGGGAAGGATGGATAGAAGAAGGGGGGATAGAGGAAGGGATAGGGAAGGATGGATAGAAGAAGGGATAAGGAAGGATGGATAGAGGAAGGGATGGGGAAGGATGGATAGAAGAAGGGGGGATAGAGGAAGGGATGGGGAAGGATGGATAGAAGAAGGGATAAGGAAGGATGGATAGAGGAAGGGATGGGGAAGGATGGATAGAGGAAGGGATAAGGAAGGATGGATAGAGGAAGGGATAGGGAAGGATGGATAGAGGAAGGGGGGATAGAGGAAGGGATAGGGAAGGATGGATAGAGGAAGGGGAGATAGAGGAAGGGATGGGGAAGGATGGATAGAAGAAGGGGGGATAGAGGAAGGGATAGGGAAGGATGGATAGAAGAAGGGGGATAGAGGAAGGGATAGGGAAGGATGGATAGAAGAAGGGGGGATAGAGGAGGGGATGGGGAGGGATGGATAGAAGAAGGGGGGATAGAGGAAGGGATAGGGAAGGATGGATAGAAGAAGGGGGGATAGAGGAAGGTATGGGGAAGGATGGATAGAAGAAGGGGGGATAGAGGAAGGGATAGGGAAGGATGGATAGAAGAAGGGGGGATAGAGGAAGGGATAGGGAAGGATGGATAGAAGAAGGGGGGATAGAGGAAGGGATGGGGAAGGATGGATAGAGGAAGGGGGGATAGAGGAAGGGTAGGGAAGGATGGATAGAAGAAGGGGGGATAGAGGAAGGGATAGGGAAGGATGGATAGAAGAAGGGGGGATAGAGGAAGGGATGGGGAAGGATGGATAGAAGAAGGGGGGATAGAGGAAGGGATAGGGAAGGATGGATAGAAGAAGGGGGGATAGAGGAAGGGATGGGGAAGGATGGATAGAGGAAGGGGGGATAGAGGAAGGGGGGATAGAGGAAGGGATAGGGAAGGATGGATAGAGGAAGGGGGGATAGAGGAAGGGGGGGATAGAGGAAGGGATAGGGAAGGATGGATAGAGGAAGGGGGGATAGAGGAAGGGGGGGATAGAGGAAGGGATAGGGAAGGATGGATAGAGGAAGGGGGGATAGAGGAAGGGGGATAGAGGAAGGGATGGGGAAGGATGGATAGAGGAAGGGATGGGGAAGGATGGATAGACGAAGGGATGGGGAAGGATGGATAGAAGAAGGGGGGATAGAGGAAGGGATGGGAAAGGATGGATAGAGGAAGGGATGGGGAAGGATGGATAGAGGAAGGGATGGGGAAGGATGGATAGAGGAAGGGAGGATAGAGGAAGGGATAAGGAAGGATGGATAGAGGAAGGAGGGATAGAGGAAGGGATAGGGAAGGATGGATAGAGGAAGGGAGGATAGAGGAAGGGATGGGGAAGGATGGATAGAGGAAGGGAGGATAGAGGAAGGGATAAGGATGGAGGGATAGAGGAAGGGATGGGGGAGGGATGGATAGAGGAAGGGGGGATAGAGGAAGGGATGGGGTAGGATGGATAGAGGAAGGGGGGATAGAGGAAGGGATGGGGAAGGATGGATAGAAGAAGGGATGGGGAAGGATGGATAGAGGAAGGGGGGATAGAGGAAGGGATGGGGAAGGATGGATAGAGCAAGGGGGGGATAGAGGAAGGGATGGGGAAGGATGGATAGAGGAAGGGGGGATAGAGGAAGGGATGGGGTAGGATGGATAGAGGAAGGGATGATAGAGGAAGGGATGGGGAGGGATGGATAGAGGAAGGGAGGATGGAGGAAGGGATGGGGAAGGATGGATAGAGGAAGGAGGGATAGAGGAAGGGGGGATAGAGGAAGGGAAAGGGAAGGATGGATAGAGGAAGGAGGGATAGAGGAAGGGATGGGGAAGGATGGATAGAGGAAGGAGGGATAGAGGAAGGGGGGATAGAGGAAGGGATAGGGAAGGATGGATAGAGGAAGGAGGGATAGAGGAAGGGATGGGGAAGGATGGATAGAAGAAGGGGGGATAGAGGAAGGGATAGGGAAGGATGGATAGAGGAAGGGGGGATAGAGGTAGGGGGGATAGAGGAAGGGATGGGGAAGGATGGATAGAGGAAGGGGGATAGAGGAAGGGATGGGGAAGGATGGATAGAAGAAGGGGGGATAGAGGAAGGGATAGGGAAGGATGGATAGAAGAAGGGGGGATAGAGGAAGGGATGGGGAAGGATGGATAGAAGAAGGGGGGATAGAGGAAGGGATAGGGAAGGATGGATAAAAGAAGGGGGGATAGAGGAAGGGATGGGGAGGGATGGATATAAGAAGGGGGGATAGAGGAAGGGATAGGGAAGGATGGATAGAAGAAGGGGGATAGAGGTAGGGATGGGGAAGGATGGATAGAGGAAGGGGGGATAGAAGAAGGGATAGGGAAGGATGGATAGAGGAAGGGGGGGAAGGATGGATAGAGGAAGGGGGGATAGAGGAAGGGATAGGGAAGGATGGATAGAGGAAGGGGGATAGAGGAAGGGAGGATAGAGGAAGGGATAGGGAAGGGTGGATAGAGGAAGGGGGGAAGGATGGATAGAGGAAGGGGGGATAGAGGAAGGGATGGGGAAGGATGGATAGAGGAAGGAGGGATAGAGGAAGGGATGGGGTAGGATGGATAGAGGAAGGGGGGATAGAGGAAGGGATGGGGAAGGATGGATAGAGGAAGGGGGGATAGAGGAAGGGATGGGGTAGGATGGATAGAGGAAGGGGGGATAGAGGAAGGGATGGGGAAGGATGGATAGAGGAAGGGGGGATAGAGGAAGGGATGTGGAAGGATGGAAGGAGGAAGGGATAGGGAAAGATGGATAGAGGAAGGGAGGATAGAGGAAGGGATAGGGAAGGATAGATAGACGAAGGGGGGATAGAGGAAGGGATGGGGAAGGATGGATAGAGGAAGGGGGGGATAGAGGAAGGGAGGGAGGGAGGATAGAGGAAGGGAGGATAGAGGAAGGGATAGGGAAGGATAGATAGACGAAGGGGGGATAGAGGAAGGGATGGGGAAGGATGGATAGAGGAAGGGGGATAGAGGAAGGGAGGGAGGGAGGGAGGATAGAGGAAGGGAGGATAGAGGAAGGGATAGGGAAGGATGGATAGAGGAAGGGGGATAGAGGAAGGGAGGGAGGGAGGGAGGATAGAGGAAGGGAGGATAGAGGAAGGGAGGGATAGAGGAAGGGAGGATAGAGGAAGGGAGGGATAGAGGAAGGGATAGGGAAGGAGGGATAGAGGAAGGGATGGGGAAGGATGGATAGAGGAAGGGGGATAGAGGAAGGGGGGATAGAGGAAGGATGGATAGAGGAAGGAATGGGGAAGTAGGAATAGAGCGAGGGATGGAGAGAAGGAGGGATAGAGCGAGGGATGGAGGGAAGGATGGAGGGAAGGAGGGATAGAGCGAGGGATGGAGGGAAGGAGGGATAGAAGGAGGGATAGAGCGAGGGATGGAGGGAAGGATGGAGGGAAGGAGGTATAGAGCGAGGGATGGAGAGAAGGAGCGAGGGGTGGAGGGAAGGAGGTATAGAGCGAGAGATTGTGGGAAGAAGTGTTAGACCGAGGGATGGAGGGAAGGATGCCAGAGTGTCCCCCTGGCAGATGATCCCTCTGGGCAGCCAGCCGAGCTTCAGTGTCTGATTACATCCCAAATGGCACCCAATTCCCTACATAGTGCACTACTTTAGACCAGAGCCCTATGACACACTATATAGTGCACTACTTCAGACTAGAGCCCTATTCCCTACATAGCACACTATTTTAGACCAGAGCCCTACTCCCTATATAGTAGACCTCTCTCTCTCTCTCTCTCTCTCTCACTCAGTGTTTCTCTGCGCTCAATACAGAAGCACCCCCCCACCCCCATGGAGAGGGAGGGATGGACAGAGGAGGGGTAAACTGTATAGGAGGGATGGACAGAGGAGGGGTAAACTGTATAGGAGGGATGGACAGAGGAGGGGTAAACTGTATAGGAGGGATGGACAGAGGAGGGGTAAACTGTATAGGAGGGATGGACAGAGGAGGGGTAAACTGTATAGGAGGGATGGACAGAGGAGGGGTAAACTGTATAGGAGGGATGGACAGAGGAGGGGTAAACTGTATAGGAGGGATGGACAGAGGAGGGGTAAACTGTATAGGAGGGATGGACAGAGGAGGGGTAAACTGTATAGGAGGGATGGACAGAGGAGGGGTAAACTGTATAGGAGGGATGGACAGAGGAGGGGTAAACTGTATAGGAGGGATGGACAGAGGAGGGGTAAACTGTATAGGAGGGATGGACAGAGGAGGGGGTAAACTGTATAGGAGGGATGGACAGAGGAGGGGTAAACTGTATAGGAGGGATGGACAGAGGAGGGGTAAACTGTATAGGAGGGATGGACAGAGGAGGGGTAAACTGTATAGGAGGGATGGACAGAGGAGGGGTAAACTGTATAGGAGGGATGGACAGAGGAGGGGTAAACTGTATAGGAGGGATGGACAGAGGAGGGGTAAACTGTATAGGAGGGATGGACAGAGGAGGGGTAAACTGTATAGCAGCATAACGAAAAGGAAAAGGAGGGAGAGAATCGATGTGTGTGTCGGAGTGTGTGTCTTAGCGGGAGTGTGTGTGTGTGTGTGTCTGGGTATATATGTGTGTGTGGGTAAAAATGTGTGTCTGTGTGTGTGTGTTTGTGTGTGTATATGTGTGTGTGTGTGTGTGCGTGTGTGCGTTTGTGTTAAAAACCAAAGCCGGTAACAACATCCATGACGTGAAGATGAGCAGATGGGTCACCCAGGAAGTACTGACGTGTAGATGAGCAGACGGGTCACCTATATATATATACAGATACTGTAGAATAAAGTGAGAGAGGGAGAGATACTGTAGGATAAAGTGAGAGAGAGAGAGAGATACTGTAGAATAAGAGGGAGAGGGAGAGATACTGTAGAATAAAGAGGGAGAGGGAGAGATACTGTAGAATAAAGAGGGAGAGGGAGAGATACTGTAGAATAAAGAGGGAGAGGGAGAGATACTGTAGAATAAAGTGAGAGAGAGAGAGAGAGAGAGAGAGAGAGATAGAGAGATACTGTGGAATAAAGTGAGAGAGAGAGAGGAAGAGTGAGATTCTGTAGAATAAAGTGAGAGAGGGAGAGATACTGTAGAATAAAGTGAGAGAGGGAGAGATACTGTAGAATGAAGTGGGAGAGAGAGAGATACTGTAGAATAAAGTGGGAGAGAGAGAGATAGAGAGAGATACTGTAGAATAAAGTGGGAGAGAGAGAGATACTGTAGAATAAAGTGGGAGAGAGAGAGATAGAGAGAGATACTGTAGAATAAAGTGGGAGAGAGAGAGATAGAGAGAGATACTGTAGAATAAAGCGAGAGAGAGAGAGAGAGAGAGAGAGAGATTGAGAGATACTGTAGAATAAAGCGAGAGAGATAGAGATAGAGAGATACTGTAGAATATAGCGAGAGAGAGAGAGATAGAGAGATACTGTGGAATAAAGTGAGAGAGAGAGAGATACTGTAGAATAAAGTGAGAGAGAAAGAGGGAGAGTGAGATACTGTAGAATATAGCGAGAGAGAGAGAGATAGAGAGATACTGTAGAATATAGCGAGAGAGGGAGAGATACTGTAGAATAAAGTGAGAGAGAGAGAGATCCTGTAGAATAAAGTGTGAGAGAGAGAGATACTGTAGAATAAAGTGAGAGAGAGAGAGATACTGTAGAATAAAGTGTGAGAGAGAGAGATGGAGAGATACTGTAGAATAAAGTGAGAGAGAGAGAGATGGAGAGAGATACTGTAGAATATAGCGAGAGAGAGAGAGATAGAGAGATACTGTAGAATAAAGCGAGAGAGAGAGAGATGGAGAGAGATACTGTAGAATATAGCGAGAGAGAGAGAGAGATAGAGAGATACTGTAGAATAAAGTGAGAGAGATGGAGAGAGATACTGTAGAATATAGCAGGAGAGAGATACTGTAGAATAAAGTGAGAGAGGGAGAGATAATGTAGAATAAAGTGAGAGTGGGAGAGAGATACTGTAGAATAAAGCAGGAGAGAGATACTGTAGAATAAAGTGAGAGAGGGAGAGATAATGTAGAATAAAGTGAGAGAGGGAGAGATAATGTAGAATAAAGTGAGAGAGGGAGAGATAATGTAGAATAAAGTGAGAGAGAGAGAGAGAGAGAGAGAGAGATACTGTAAAGCGAGAGAGATAGAGGGAGAGAGAGAGAGAGATACTGTAAAGCGAGAGAGATAGAGGGAGAGAGATACTGTAGAATAAAGCAAGAGATAGAGAGATATGTGGAATAAAGAGAGAGAGATAGATAAAGGGAGAAGGAAAGAAAGCAAGAAAGAAAGACAGAGACAAGAGAGGGAAAGTGAGACGGAGAGTTATAGCTACAGTCTACTCTAACTTATCATTACTGTCCATTAGAGGTCACATGACTCCGTCACTGCGGCCCTGACCAGCCAGACACACTGCATTATGAGTAGTATGGAGGCTCTTAGTTCACTGACGGATGGAGGCCACAAGATTCCCCTCTCTTCTTTTTTCTATCAAAATAAAATAAAATAAAATAAAATAACATTTTGATTCCAGACTCTCTCTGCCTACCCTATCAAAAGTCATGCTGTAAATTCACAGACAACACAAAGATTCCTTGATGCCCTTCCAGACTCCCTCTGCCTACCCAAGGACGCCAGAGGACAAAAATCAGTTAACCACCTAACTGAGGATCTCAATTTAACCTTGCGCAATACCCTAGATGCAGTTGCACCCCTAAAAACTAAAAAAATTCTCATAAGAAACTAGCTCCCTGGTACACAGAAAATACCCGAGCTCTGAAGCAAGCTTCCAGAAAATTGGAACGGAAATGGCGCCACACCAAACTGGAAGTCTTCCGACTAGCTTGGAAGGACGGTACCGTGCAGTATCGAAGAGCCCTTACTGCTGCTCGATCATCCTATTTTTCTAACTTAATTGAGGAAAATAAGAACAATCCGAAATTCCTTTTTGATACTGTCGCAAAGCTAACTAAAAAGCAGCATTCCCCAAGAGAGGATGACTTTCACTTTAGCAGTGATAAATTCATGAACTTCTTTGTGGAAAAGATTATGATTATTAGAAAGCAAATTACGGACTCCTCTTTAAACCTGCGTATTCCTCCAAACCTCAGTTGTCCTGAGTCTGCACAACTCTGCCAGGACCTAGGATCAAGAGAGACGCTCAAGTGTTTTAGTACTATATCTCTTGACACAATGATGAAAATAATCATGGCCTCTAAACCTTCAAGCTGCATACTGGACCCTATTCCAACTAAACTACTGAAAGAGCTGTTTCCTGTGCTTGGCCCTCCTATGTTGAACATAATAAAAGGCTCTCTATCCACTGGATGTGTACCAAACTCACTAAAAGTGGCAGTAATAAAGCCTCTCATATATCTCTCTGTAATGTGATGAATGGTAGGAATATCACTCTACAGTAACATCATTATACAGTAACATCACTCTACAGTAACATCATTATACAGTAACATCATCATACAGGAATATCACTCTACAGTAACATCACTCTACAGTAACATCACTCTACAGTAACATCATTATCCAGGAATCTCACTCTACAGGAATATCATTATACAGTAATCTCATTCTACAGTAACATCATTATACAGGAATATCACTCTACAGTAACATCATTATACAGTAACATCATTATACAGGAATATCACTCTACAGTAACATCATTATACAGTAACATCACTCTACAGTAACATCATTATACAGGAATCTCACTCTACAGTAACATCACTCTACAGTAGCATCACTCTACAGTAACATCACTCTACAGTAACATTATTATACAGTAACATAATTATACAGGAATATCATTAGAAAGGAATCTCACTCTACAGTAATATCACTCTACAGTAGCATCACTCTACAGTAACATCATTATACAGGAATCTCACTCTACAGTAACATCATTATACAGTAACATCATTATACAGGAATCTCACTCTACAGTAATATCACTCTACAGTAACATCATCATACAGTAACATCATTATACAGGAATCTCACTCTACAGTAACATCATTATACAGGAATATCACTCTACAGTAACATCATTATACAGGAATATCACTCTACAGTAACATCATTATACAGGAATATCACTCTACAGTAACATCATTATACAGTAACATCATTATACAGGAATATCACTCTACAGTAACATCATTATACAGTAACATCATTATACAGGAATATCACTCTACAGTAACATCATTATACAGGAATATCACTCTACAGTAACATCATTATACAGTAACATCATTATACAGTAACTTCATCATACAGGAATATCACTCTACAGTAACATCATTATACAGTAATATCACTCTACAGTAACATCATTATACAGGAATCTCACTCTACAGTAACATCATTATACAGTAATATCACTCTACAGTAACATCATTATACAGTAACATCATTATACAGGAATATCACTCTACAGTAACATCATTATACAGTAACATCATTATACAGGAATATCACTCTACAGTAACATCATTATACAGTAGCATCACTCTACAGTAACATCACTCTACAGTAACATCACTCTACAGTAGCATCACTCCACAGTAACATCATTATACAGTAACATCACTCTACAGTAACATCACTCTACAGTAACATCACTCTACAGTAACATCACTCTACAGTTACATCACTCTACAGCAGGATCACTCTACAGTAACATCACTCTACAGTTACATCACTCTACAGCAGGATCACTCTACAGTAACATCACTCTACAGTAACATCACTCTACAGTAACATCACTCTACAGTAGCATCACTCTACAGTAACATCACTCTACAGTAACATCACTCTACAGTAACATCACTCTACAGTAACTTAGCTTTCATAAAATTCAGAGCTTGAAAAAGGGGGGGAGTCAAGTGTGAGTGTTAGTTAACAAGTGTTGGGGGGGGTGCTGTTTGATTATGTAAGATACTCTTCAAAGAGGTAGGGTTTCTGATGTTTTTGGAAGTCCTAGCTTCAGGGGAAGCTGGCTCCACCATTAAGGTGTCAGGTGTCAGGACAGAGAAGAGCTCTGATTGGGCGGGAGGGCCAAGAGACATGGTTCTCGGGTTAGGATGTGGGGTTTGAGCATAGCCTGAATGTAAGGACGGGTAGTTCCCCTTGCTGCTCAACAGGCAAGCACCAGGGTATTGTAGTGAATGCGAGTGGAAGCCATTGGAGTGTGCAGAGGAGCGGGGTGACATCAGAGAAAAAGAGAGAAAAGACAAGAGACATACAGGAAGTAAGAGAGAACGAGAAAAAGACAAGAGGAGAAAACACACCGAGAGACAGAGACAGAGAGAGAGAGAGAGAGAGAGAGAGAGAGAGAGAGAGAGAGAGACAGAGAGAGACAGAGAGAGAGACAGAGAGATAGAGAGAGAGAGAGACAAAGAGAGAGAGACAGAGAGAGACAGAGAGTGAGAGAGAAAGAGAGAGAGAGAGAGAGAGAGGTCCACAACGAAGAGAACACAAGCTTATCGTAATATATATATCAAGATCATCTTTTTAAGACTCCTGGCATATTAAATACCGAGGTCCTGTGGTTATCTGGGGACCCTAAAATTATATTACTAGAGTCAATGAAGAGGCTCCCACAGCTTGGCAGAGATTAACAGAGCAGAAGTTTTCTACTGATAACTGTTGTCACAACACACACCGTAGGAGGTTGGTGTCACCTTAATTTGGGAGGACGGGCTCGTGGGAATGCCCGGACTGGATTTGGTGGAATGATATCAAATAAATCAAATAAACCATTTCCATTCGCTCCGTACCAGCCATTATTATGAGCTGTCCTCCAATCAGCAGCCTCGATTGATACACACATACATGCACACATACACACACACACGCACGCAGGCAAACACACACACGTGCAAACAAACATGCATGTTTGCGCATGCTGTCTCACTCACACATCTATTATGCCCCCTGCCCCTAACCCATTTACTGTTGTACGCGAGAACGAGGAAGAGCACAGTATTGTTTGTTTGGAAAGTATGTTATATAATGTAAGTTTGTTATAATGTAAGTTTTTTATAATGTAATTAAAAGTTTATTGGAAAGTTCTTGGTAGCTACCTAGCTTCTTATGTTGGATCCAGCGATGCATCAGTTGGCACCAGTTGGCATCAGTTGGCATCGGATGGCATCAGTCGGCACCGGTTGGCATCGGTTGGCATCGGTTGGCACCAGTTGGCATCAGTTGGCATCAGTTGGCATCAGTTGGCACCAGTTGGCATCAGTTGGAACCAGTTGGCATGGGTTGGCATCAGTTGGCATCAGTTGGCACCAGTTGGCATCAGCTGGCACCAGTTGGAATCAATTGGCATCCGTTGGCATCAGTTGGCATCAGTTGGCACCAGTTGGCATCAATTGGCATCCGTTGGCATCAGTTGGCATCAGTTGGCACCAGTTGGCATCAGTTGGCATCAGTTGCTGGGACTGCTTGTATCTTTCTAGTGATCCTGCTGACCAAGTGACTGGTCTGGGGAGCTATTTGGTTTCGCAGCTAGCCTAGTTGCAAGCTAGCTGGACATTAAGCTTGTGAGGTGCCCTTGAATGCAGCCCGCGAAGTGGTTAGCCATTGTGGCTGGGACCGTGGATTGTCCCGGATTAGTGGCTGTCTAGATCCCTGCTGTTTGTTGTTTTCAATTTTCCCCATGACCTGCCCTGTCTGGAACTGAGAGGAGTAACAGCCTAACATACGTTGCTAGCTACCATGACGAAGACCAAAGCCTGCGGGAGTACCGTTAAGGACAGTGCCATTGGTGTCCCTCTATCACAGGTGAAGGATTTTTTAAAGAAACAAAAAGAGACCTACAAGCAGTTGTTACAACAACAAGAAAATAGTTTGAAGTTTCTCCAAATACTGGTGGAGTCAACGAATAAAATAATGGACTACCTGACCAGAGAGGTCCAGGACCTGAAAAACAGTTTGCAGTTCTCCCAGGGTCAGCTCGACGAGTTGAAACAGGAGAATGGCAAGATGACAGCAATCTGTAAGTCATTGAGAGAGGACGTCAGTTGTGTGTGACTTCATGATAACAATGACATATAAACTAGACTAGATCTCGAGGGACAATCAAGGCGAAACAACATGGTTGTGGACTGAATTGCAGAATCTCCACATGAGACCTGGATGGAGATTGAGGACAAAGTGAGGGAATTGATCTCTGAGAAATTGAAGATGGACCACAGGAAGATTGAGGTGGAGCGCACACACAGGATTGGAAAGCCCACCACCGGCCCAGGTGATAGGCCCAGGCAGATAGTGGTCAAGTTCCTGAGGTTCAAAGACAAGGTAGCTGTTCTGGAAAGAGCCAAGAACTTGAGAGGAACGTATATCTTCCTCAACGAGGACTATCCTGAAGCTGTGCGCCAGAAGAGGAAAGAACTGATCCCAGCCATGAAAGCTACCAGAGTGCATGGGGACATTGCGTACAACAGACTCATTGTCCACCCTCCCTCCCAGAAGCCTGGAAGGAATGAGAGATCCAAGACTATGGGCTCATAGCCTCAACCCGGCAGCACACACACACACCAATTAATTAATGGACTGGTGAATGTATTTTATTTTCTCTTGCTTTGTCAGCTCTTTTCAATATTATTTCTACCTCTGATCAGCTACCCAGGAAAGGGCTGAAAATAGCCCATATTAATATATGAAACCTGAGAAATAAGGTTAATGAAATGAATAACTTGCTAACATCAGATAGCATTAAATTATGATCTATTTGTGAGACTCACTTAGATAATTCATTTGATGATACATCAGTAGCAATACAAGGATATAACATTTATAGAAGAGACAGAAATAATTATGGGGTAGGTGTTGCTGTACATTTTCAGAACCATATCCCTGTAATGCTTAGATAAGATCTCATGTAACATTTATAGAAGAGACAGGAATGCTTATGGGGGAGGTGTTGCTGTATATATTCAGAGCCATATCCCTTTAATGCTTAGAGAAGATCTCATGTAACATTTATAGAAGAGACAGGAATGCTTATGGGGGAGGTGTTGCTGTACATTTTCAGAACCATATCCCTGTAATGCTTAGATAAGATCAAGTGTTGTTGAAGTGTTGTAGTTGTAAGTTCACCTGCCTCATCTAAAAACATTTCTTTTGGGGTGTTGCTATAGACCACCAAGTGCTAACAGTCAGTATCTAAATAATATGTGTGAAATGCTTGATAGTGTATGTGATGCAAACAGAGAGGTTTACAGGGGACCTAAATATTGACAGGTTTTCATCAAGCTGTCCACTCAAGAGGAAGCTTCTTACTGTAACCAGTGCCTGTAATCTGGTTCAGGTTATTAATGACAAACACTACAGGAACAAATCAAATGTATTTATATAGCCCTTCGTACATCAGTTGATATCTCAAAGTGCTGTACAGAAACCCAGCCTAAAACCCTAAACAGCAAGCAATGCAGGTGTTGAAGCACGTTGGCTAGGAAAAACTCCCTAGAAAGGCCAAAACCTAGAAGAAACGTGGAGAGGAACCAGGCTATGTGGGGTGGCCAGTCCTCTTCTGGCTGTGCCGGGTGGAGATTATAACAGAACATGGCCAAGATGTTAAAATATTCATAAATGACCAGCATGGTCAAATAATAGGTCTGGGACAAGTAGCACGTCCGGTGAACAGGTCAGGCTTCCATAGCCGCAGGCAGAACAGTTGAAACTGGAGCAGCAGCATGGCCAGGTGGACTGGGGACAGCAAGCAGTCATCATGCCAGGTAGTCCTGAGGCATGGTCCTAGGGCTCAGGTCCTCCGAGAGAGAGAGAAAGAAAGAGAGAAAGAGAGAATTAGAGAGAGCATACTGAAATTCACACAGGACACCAGATAAGACAGGAGAAGTACTCCAGATATAACAAACTGACCCTAGCCCCCCCGACACATAATCTACTGCAGCATAAATACTGGAGGCTGAGACAGGAGGGGTCAGGAGACACTGAAGAGATGAGTCTTCAGTAAAGACTTAAAGGTTGAGCCCGAGTTTGCGTCTCTCACATGGGTAGGCAGACCATTAGATAAAAATGGAGCTCTATAGGACAAAGCCTTGCCTCCAGCTGTTTGCTTATTTAATTCTAGGGACAATTAGGAGGCCTGCGTCTTGTGACCGTAGCGTACGTGTAGGTATGTACGGCAGGACCAAATCAGAGAGATAGGTAGGAGCAAGCCCATGTAATGCTTTGGAGAGATCAGGGTCTAGAGTAACGCCGAGGTCCTTCACAGTTTTATTGGAGACGATTGTGCAACCATTAAGATTAATTGTCAGATTCAACTGAAGATCTTTTTGTTTCTTGGGACCTAGAACAAGCATCTCTGTTTTGTCCGAGTTTAAAAGTAGAACGTTTGCAGCCATCCACATCCTTATGGGGGGCGGCAGCGTAGCCTAGTGGTTAGAGCATTGGACTAGTAACCGGAAGGTTGCAAGATCAAACCCTCGAGCTGACAAGGTACAAATCTGTCGTTCTGCCCCTGAACAGGCAGTTAACCCACTGTTCCTAGGCCGTCATTGAAAATAAGAATTTGTTCTTAACTGACTTGCCTAGTTAAATAAAGGTAAAATAAAAAATATATAAATAAAAATGTCTGAAACACATGAAACACATGCTTCTAGCGAGGGCAATTTTGGGGCTTCACCATGTTTCATTGAAATGTACAGCTGTGTGTCATCCGCATAGCAGTGAAAGTTAACATTTTGTTTTCGAATGACATCCTCAAGAGGTAAAATACATAGTGAAAACAATAGTGGTCCTAAAACGGAACCTTGAGGAACACCAACATTTACAGTTGATTTGTCAGAGGACAAACCATTCACAGAGACAAACTGATATCTTTCCGACAGATAATATCTAAACCAGGCCAGAACTAGTCCGTGTAGACCAATTTGGGTTTCCAAAAGAATGCGGTGATCGATGGTATAAAAAGCAGCACTATAAGGTCTAGGAGCACGAGGACAGATGCAGAGCCTCGGTCTGATGCCATTAAAAGGTCATTTACCACCATCACAAGTGCAGTCTCAGTGCTATAATGGGGTCTAAAACCAGACTGAAGCATTTGGTATACATTGTTTGTCTTCAGGAAGGCAGTGAGTTGCTGCGCAACAGCCTTTTCAAAATAAATTGAGAGGAATGGAAGATATAGGCCGATAGTTTTTTATATTTTCTGGGTCAAGGTTTGGCTTTTTCAAGAGAGGCTTTATTACTGCCACTTTTAGTGAGTTTGGTACACATCCGGTGGATAGAGAGCCGTTTATTATGTTCAACATAGGAGGGCCGAGCACAGGAAGCAGCTCTTTCAGTAGTTTATTTGGAATAGGGTCCAGTATGCAGCTTGAAGGTTTAGAGGCCATGATTATTTTCATCAACGAGTCAAGAGATATAGTACTAAAACACTTGAGTGCCTCTCTTGATCCTAGGTCCTGACAGAGTTGTGCAGACTCAGGACAACTGAGCTTTGAAGGAATGCGCAGATTTAAAGAGGAGTCCGTAATTTGCTTTCTAATAATCATTATCTTTTCCTCAAAGAAGTTCATGAATTTATTACTGCTGAAGTGAAAGCCATCCTCTCTTGGGGAATGCTGCTTTTTAGTTAGCTTTGCGACAGCATCAAAAAGGAATTTCGGATTGTTCTTATTTCCCTCAATTAAGTTGGAAAAATAGGATGATCGAGCAGCAGTAAGGGCTCTTCGATACTGCGCGGTACTGTCTTTCCAAGCTAGTCGGAAGACTACACAGTTTGGTGTGGCGCCATTTCCGTTCCAATTTTCTGGAAGCTTGCTTCAGAGCTCGGGTATTTTCTGTATACCAGGGAGCTAGTGTCTTATGAGAATTATGTTTTATTTTTTAGGGGTGCAACTGCATCTAGGGTATTGTGCAAGGTTAAATTGAGTTCCTCAGTTCCTCAGGTGGTTAACTGATTTTTGTCGTCTGACGTCTTTGGGTAGGCAGAGGGAGTCTGGAAGGGCATCAAGGAATCTTTGTGTTGTCTGTGAATTTACAGCACGACTTTTGATAGGGTAGGCAGAGGGAGTCTGGAAGGGCATCAAGGAATCTTTGTGTTGTCTGTGAATTTACAGCACGACTTTTGATAGGGTAGGCAGAGGGAGTCTGGAAGGGCATCAAGGAATCTTTGTGTTGTCTGTGAATTTACAGCACGACTTTTGATAGGGTAGGCAGAGGGAGTCTGGAAGGGCATCAAGGAATCTTTGTGTTGTCTGTGAATTTACAGCACGACTTTTGATAGGGTAGGCAGAGGGAGTCTGGAAGGGCATCAAGGAATCTTTGTGTTGTCTGTGAATTTACAGCACGACTTTTGATAGGGTAGGCAGAGGGAGTCTGGAAGGGCATCAAGGAATCTTTGTGTTGTCTGTGAATTTACAGCACGACTTTTGATAGGGTAGGCAGAGGGAGTCTGGAAGGGCATCAAGGAATCTTTGTGTTGTCTGTGAATTTACAGCACGACTTTTGATAGGGTAGGCAGAGGGAGTCTGGAAGGGCATCAAGGAATCTTTGTGTTGTCTGTGAATTTACAGCACGACTTTTGATAGGGTAGGCAGAGGGAGTCTGGAAGGGCATCAAGGAATCTTTGTGTTGTCTGTGAATTTACAGCACGACTTTTGATAGGGTAGGCAGAGGGAGTCTGGAAGGGCATCAAGGAATCTTTGTGTTGTCTGTGAATTTACAGCACGACTTTTGATAGGGTAGGCAGAGGGAGTCTGGAAGGGCATCAAGGAATCTTTGTGTTGTCTGTGAATTTACAGCACGACTTTTGATAGGGTAGGCAGAGGGAGTCTGGAAGGGCATCAAGGAATCTTTGTGTTGTCTGTGAATTTACAGCACGACTTTTGATAGGGTAGGCAGAGGGAGTCTGGAAGGGCATCAAGGAATCTTTGTGTTGTCTGTGAATTTACAGCACGACTTTTGATAGGGTAGGCAGAGGGAGTCTGGAAGGGCATCAAGGAATCTTTGTGTTGTCTGTGAATTTACAGCACGACTTTTGATAGGGTAGGCAGAGGGAGTCTGGAAGGGCATCAAGGAATCTTTGTGTTGTCTGTGAATTTACAGCACGACTTTTGATAGGGTAGGCAGAGGGAGTCTGGAAGGGCATCAAGGAATCTTTGTGTTGTCTGTGAATTTACAGCACGACTTTTGATAGGGTAGGCAGAGGGAGTCTGGAAGGGCATCAAGGAATCTTTGTGTTGTCTGTGAATTTACAGCACGACTTTTGATAGGGTAGGCAGAGGGAGTCTGGAAGGGCATCAAGGAATCTTTGTGTTGTCTGTGAATTTACAGCACGACTTTTGATGCTCCTTGGTTGGGGTCTGAGCAGATTATTTATATGATCAGTTATACTAGTTATATACTGGTTCCATTGAAAATAACAGTCTTAATGATCACCTGACCTTGCCCAGTCAACACTGGCCTCCCTGAATCCGTTTTAATGATCACCTGACCTTGCCCAGTCAACACTGGCCTCCCTGAATCAGTTTTTATGATCACCAGGCCTGGCCCAGTCAACACTGGCCTCCCTGAATCAGTTTTTATGATCACCAGGCCTGGCCCAGTCAACACTGGCCTCCCTGAATCAGTTTCAATGATCACCTGACCTTGCCCAGTCAACACTGGCCTCCCTGAATCAGTTTTTATGATCACCTAGCCTTGCCCAGTCAACACTAGCCTCCCTGAATCAGTTTTAATGATCACCAGGCTTGTCCCAGTCAACACTGGCCTCCCTGAATCAGTTTAAAAGACCACCTGGCCTTTCCCAGTCAACACTGGCCTCCCTGAATCCGTTTTAATGATCACCTGGCCTTGCCCAGTCAACATTGGCATCCCTGAATCAGTTTTAAAGATCACCTGGGCTGGCCCAGTCAACACTGGCCTCCCTGAATCCGTTTTAATGATCACCTGGCCTGGCCCAGTCAACACTGGCCTCCCTGAATCAGTTTGAATGATCACCTGGCCTTTCCCAGTCAACACTGGCCTCCCTGCACTACAGGAGTGGTTCCACTGACAGAGAGAGGGTACAGCTGAGCCAACAACACACACACACACACACACACACACAACCACACACATCCACAGAGGCATCCACACAGGCACATTAGCTCGAACAAACTCTCACACAAACGAGAGAGGACGCAGGCTTTTGGAACTGTGAAACACTGCTGGTGTGAGAATACTCTTGCAGGTGTGTGTGTGTGTGTGTGTGTGTGTGTGTGTGTGTGTGTGTGTGTGTGTGTGTGTGTGTGTGTGTGTGTGTGTGTGTGTCACCGACTGCAGGTATTGCGTTGACGCAGCAAATTAGTTGGAGCGAGTGAATAAAGGAAAAAGATATCTCGCTCTTCCTATCCCTCTCCCTCGCTCTCTCTAGTTCCCTCCCTACCAATCAGAGACAAGTTATAAATAGTGTGGTATAAAAGCATTTGCAGCCCCTCCCTCTCTGTCATTCCTCCTCTTGCTTCCTCTCCTCTGACGTTCCTCTGTCTCAGTCCCTTTTGCAGTGCTGGTTCTGCTTGCAAGGCGCTGTCCTTTCAGAACTCTCTCTGCCTCTCTCTCTCTCTCCCATTCCACCTTCCCACCTTCTCTCAACCACCATTTGTTTCTCTATCCCTTTCCACCTTTCCACCTTCTCTCATCTCATTCTTCCTCTATCTCTCCATTATCCACCCCTCCATCTCTCCTCTTCCTTCTTGTCACTCTCCCCCGACCTGCCTGCTAGAGCTGGTACAGCCCCCTCTCTCTGCCTCTCTCAATGCATTTTATCCTTATAAGGAGTGAGGGAGAGAGAGCAGAGGCAGAACATACTAACTGTGTACACTCTGTGGGGGTGTGATGTGTGGGAGACCACTGTGGTTCTAAAGGGTGGGGGGGGGGGGTGATTAACACCAATTATCTCAATGCCTCTGAATAAAGCAATAGACAGAAATAGTCACTGAGAGGAGGAGGGATGAAAGGATGGAGGGAGGAATAAAGAGATGTGAACATGAGAGGTATGACGAGTGAAGATAAAGAGATGCTAGAGGTGGAGAGAGAGATGGCGAGAGATTGCTAGCGGTCAGAAGAGGTAGAAAGAGATAAATGAATGGAGAAAGAGCGATGAGCGAGAGAGAGGGGGGTGGAGAGAGAGAGGGGGGGTGTGGAGAGATAGAGAGCATAGCCTTGCTATTGAGAAAGGCCGCCAAAGAAGATGGAAACTGAGCTGCACCTCCTAACCTCCTACCAAATGTATGACCATACTAAAGACACGTATTTCCCTCAAATTACACAGACCCACAAGAAATTTGAAAAAAATACCACAGTGTGACATCACAACAGGAAGATGTGTGAACTGTTGCCACAAGAGAAGGGCAACCAGTGAAGAACAAACACCATTGTAAATACAACCCATATTTATGCTTTTACCTTTTGTACTTTATCATTACAACACCGTATATAGACAGCATATGTATTATTTTTTAACTTTTGTGAGTGTAATTTTTACTGTATATTTTTTTATGTTTGTTTCACTTTTGTTTATTATCTACTTCACTTTCTTTGGCAATGTTAACGTATGTTTCCCATGCCAATAAGGCCCCTTAAAGTGAAATTGAATTGAGATGCAAGAGTGATAGAGAGGCAGGCAGGTGACTGGGCTGTGCTTGTCCATACTTGGGCAGCTTCGTGGGTTCAGACAACGTTACAGAAAGTTACAGAAGAGTTTATTTCTAGAAACCCGGCACAACTGCAAGTCAACCAGACCGTACTACATAGCTCTTCCTTTGCTGTGAGGGGGGTGAATACTGCCGGCTCAAATGCCCATCCTTCTATCTAGAAATCTACTGTTTAGTCCACATTGACCTTTTGTCGTTGCCATGGTAATGGATTCAGATGGTTGGAAGATGGTTGTTGTAACATCAGAGAATATGGTGCTTGTAACATCTGAGAATATGGCTTTAAAATATTTTAATCTAAAATAATGACGTGGGATTTATAAGCATATCTTGTCTGCTAAATTACTTGTCTACACATTTTATGATCGCCACAGCCCTAGGTTAGAAAATGTGTCATTAGCTTTGATACTCTTATTGGTTGGAGATGATCCAATCGCTGACGACTTTGTTTTGTACAACACCTCTCATTGTGACGTCTACGATGTCAGTACGTGGCGAACATAGAACAGTGGAAGAATTCAGCTACTTCCTGAAGTTGCACAATTTCGTTCAGCTAAGGGTGTAAACAACTGACTCATCCAACCTGATTGGCTGAACATCAGGAAGTACTGTAGCATTAGCCATAAAATGTGTTTTATTATGACAGTAAGCATATTTTTTCAGTTTTATTTTCAGAGCCATTAAAGCTAGACATCCTTACAGCCTGAATGGAGGATGTGTTATGTAGGAGCCGGTCACCGGAGGATACGAGTCTGTAGCCGGGGGATACGAGTGTGTAGCCGGGGGATACGAGTGTGTAGCCGGGGGATACGAGTGTGTAGCCGGGGGATACGAGTGTGTAGCCGGGGGATAAGAGTGTGTAGCCGGGGGATACGAGTGTGTAGCCGGGGGATACGAGGGTGTAGCCGGGGGATACGAGTGTGTAGCCGGTTGCATAGATTCCAGTTGGAAGCAGATGAAAAATAACTTCAAATGAATAATAAACCCATCGGCCAGGGTGTTGGGCTGGACCCCATAATGAGTGTTACTTAATGCATGTGAGTCGACTGTGGTTAGAGAAAACAGGTTAACCTTTTAGGGCCGGTTTCCAGGACATATACTACGACTAGGACTTGACCTGGACTAGGACTAGACCTGGACTAGGACTAGACCTGGACTAGGACTAGACCTGGACTAGGACTAGACCTGGACTAGGACTAGACATGGACTCAAAACATATTTTCCATGCTTGAAGTCCAGTGAAGAACTGTGTTTGGGAAGCCAGTCCTAAATATACTACTTTACTCACAAACTACTTTTGACTTAATTGGCGTTTACATGTTAAAACATAACGGAAAATGACAAACATGACTCTGAATAATATCCTAGATTGTTCAACTAAAATCGACCAGAACAGACTATATCATTGAGAATCTTCTGGGACTAACTATGTCTATATGCAACATAAAGTCTAGTCTCATTGCTTGAAAGTGAAAGCTTTGTATGAAACATCGTCTGTGTGTTAGATGCGGTAGCAAACACAACAACGGAAAGGTCAGTGTGTTATGTTTTCATCTGTAGCTGTCTATACAGTCTAGCCTTTATTTACAAGAAACACACTGGTTGGCTGATCTATTAGAACTCACTGGTTGGCTGATATATTAGAACACACTGGTTGGCTGACCTATTAGAACTCACTGGTTTGCTGATATATTAGAACTCACTGGTTGGATGATCAATTAGAACACACTGGTTGGCTGATCTATTAGAACTAACTGGTTGGCTGATCTATTAGAAGTCACTGGTTGGCTGATCTATTAGAACACACTGGTTGGCTGATCTATTAGAACACACTGGTTGGCTGATCTATTAGAACTCACTGGTCGGCTGATCTATTAGAACACACTGGTTGGCTGATCTATTAGAACTCACTGGTTGGCTGATCTATTAGAACACACTGGTTGGCTGATCTATTAGAACTCACTGGTTGGCTGATCTATTAGAACACACGGGTTGGCAGATCTATTAGAACACATTAGTTGGATCTTCTATTAGAACAAACTGGTTGGCTGATCTATTAGAACACACTGGTTGGCTGATCTATTAGAACACACTGGTTGGATGATCAATTAGAACACACTGGTTGGCTGATCTATTAGAACTCACTGGTTGGCTGATCTATTAGAACACACTGGTTGGCTGATCTAATAGAACACACTGGTTGGATCTTCTATTAGAACACACTGGTTGGCTGATCTATTAGAACTCACTGGTTGGCTGATCAATTAGAACTCACTGGTTGGCTGATCTATTAGAACTCACTGGTTGGCTGATCTATTAGAACACACTGGTTGGCTGACCTAATAGAACACACTGGTTGGATCTTCTATTAGAACACACTGGTTGGCTGATCTATTAGAACTCACTGCTTGGCTGATCAATTAGAACTCACTGGTTGGATCTTCTATCAGAACACACTGGTTGGCTGATCTATTAGAACACACTGGTTGGCTGATCTATTAGAACACACTGGTTGGCTGATCTATTAGAACTCACTGGTTGGTTGATCTATTAGAACACACTGGTTGGCTGATCAATTAGAACTCACCGGTTGGATCTTTAATTAGAACACACATGTTGGCTGATCTATTAGAACTCACTGGTTGGCTGATCTATTAGAACACACTGGTTGGCTGATCAATTAGAACTCACCAGTTGGATCTTCTATTAGAACACACCTGTTGGCTGATCTATTAGGACTCACTGGTTGGCTGATCTATTAGAACACACTGGTTGGCTGATCTATTAGAACTCACTGGTTGGCTGATCTATTAGAACTCACTGGTTGGTCTTCTATTAGAGCACACTGGTTGGCTGATCTATTAGAACACACTGGTTGGCTGATCTATTAGAACACACTGGTTGGCTGATCTATTAGAACACACTGGTTGGATGATCTATTAGAACACACTGGTTGGATGATCTATTAGAACTCACTGGTTGGCTGATCTATTAGAACACACTGGTTGGCTGATCTATTAGAACTCACTGGTTGGCTGATCTATTAGGACACACTGGTTGGCTGATCTATTAGAACTCACTGGTTGGCTGATCAATTAGAACTCACTGGATGGATCTTCTATCAGAACACACTCGTTGGCTGATCTATTAGAACACACTGGTTGGCTGATCTATTAGAACACACTGGTTGGCTGATCTATTAGAACACACTGGTTGGCTGATCTAATAGAACACACTGGTTGGATCTTCTATTAGAACACACTGGTTGGCTGATCTATTAGAACTCACTCGTTGGCTGATCTATTAGAACACACTGGTTGGCTGATCTATTAGAACACACTGGTTGGCTGATCTATTAGAACTCACTGGTTGGCTGATCTATTAGAACTCACTGGTTGGCTGATATATTAGAACACACTGGTTGGCTGATCTATTAGAACTCACTGGTTGGCTGATATATTAGAACACACTGGTTGGCTGATATATTAGAACACACTGGTTGGCTGATCGATTAGAACTCAATGGTTGGATGATCAATTAGAACACACTGGTTGGCTGATCTTTTAGAACTAACTGGTTGGCTGATCTATTAGAAGTCACTGGTTGGCTGATCTATTAGAACACAACGGTTGGCTGATCTATTAGAACACACTGGTTGGATCTTCTATTAGAACAAACTGGTTGGCTGATCTAATAGAACATAGAACACACTGGTTGGCTGATCTATTAGAACACACTGGTTGGATGATCAATTAGAACACACTGGTTGGCTGATCTAATAGAACACACTGGTTGGCTGATCTTTTAGAACTAACTGGTTGGCTGATCTATTAGAAGTCACTGGTTGGCTGATCTATTAGAACACAACGGTTGGCTGATCTATTAGAACACACTGGTTGGCTGATCTATTAGAACTCACTGGTTGGCTGATATATTAGAACACACTGGTTGGCTGATCTATTAGAACACACTGGTTGGATCTTCTATTAGAACACACTGGTTGGCTGATCTAATAGAACATAGAACACACTGGTTGGCTGATCTATTAGAACACACTGGTTGGATGATCAATTAGAACACACTGGTTGGCTGATCTATTAGAACTCACTGGTTGGCTGATCTATTAGAACACACTGGTTGGCTGATCTAATAGAACACACTGGTTGGATGATCAATTAGAACACACTGGTTGGCTGATCTATTAGAACTCATTGGTTGGCTGATCTATTAGAACACACTGGTTGGCGGATCTAATAGAACACCCTGGTTGGATCTTCTATTAGAACACACTGGTTGGCTGATCTATTAGAACTCACTGGTTGGCTGATCAATTAGAACTCACTGGTTGGCTGATCTATTAGAACACACTGGTTGGATGATCAATTAGAACACACTGGTTGGCTGATCTATTAGAACTCACTGGTTGGCTGATCTATTAGAACACACTGGTTGGCTGATCTAATAGAACACACTTTTTGGATCTTCTATTAGAACACACTGGTTGGCTGATCTATTAGAACACACTGGTTGGCTGATCTAATAGAACACACTGGTTGGATCTTCTATTAGAACACACTGGTTGGCTGATCTATTAGAACTCACTGGTTGGCTGATCAATTAGAACTCACTGGATGGATCTTCTATCAGAACACACTCGTTGGCTGATCTATTAGAACACACTGGTTGGCTGATCTATTAGAACACACTGGTTGGCTGATCTATTAGAACTCACTCGTTGGCTGATCTATTAGAACACACTGGTTGGCTGATCTATTAGAACACACTGGTTGGCTGATCTATTAGAACTCACTGGTTGGCTGATCTATTAGAACTCACTGGTTGGCTGATATATTAGAACACACTGGTTGGCTGATCTATTAGAACTCACTGGTTGGCTGATATATTAGAACACACTGGTTGGCTGATATATTAGAACACACTGGTTGGCTGATCGATTAGAACTCAATGGTTGGATGATCAATTAGAACACACTGGTTGGCTGATCTTTTAGAACTAACTGGTTGGCTGATCTATTAGAAGTCACTGGTTGGCTGATCTATTAGAACACAACGGTTGGCTGATCTATTAGAACACACTGGTTGGCTGATCTATTAGAACTCACTGGTTGGCTGATATATTAGAACACACTGGTTGGCTGATCTATTAGAACACACTGGTTGGATCTTCTATTAGAACACACTGGTTGGCTGATCTAATAGAACATAGAACACACTGGTTGGCTGATCTATTAGAACACACTGGTTGGATGATCAATTAGAACACACTGGTTGGCTGATCTAATAGAACACACTGGTTGGATCTTCTATTAGAACACACTGGTTGGCTGATCTATTAGAACACACTGGTTGGATGATCAATTAGAACACACTGGTTGGCTGATCTATTAGAACTCACTGGTTGGCTGATCTATTAGAACACACTGGTTGGCTGATCTTTTAGAACTAACTGGTTGGCTGATCTATTAGAAGTCACTGGTTGGCTGATCTATTAGAACACAACGGTTGGCTGATCTATTAGAACACACTGGTTGGCTGATCTATTAGAACTCACTGGTTGGCTGATATATTAGAACACACTGGTTGGCTGATCTATTAGAACACACTGGTTGGATCTTCTATTAGAACACACTGGTTGGCTGATCTAATAGAACATAGAACACACTGGTTGGCTGATCTATTAGAACACACTGGTTGGATGATCAATTAGAACACACTGGTTGGCTGATCTATTAGAACTCACTGGTTGGCTGATCTATTAGAACACACTGGTTGGCTGATCTAATAGAACACACTGGTTGGATGATCAATTAGAACACACTGGTTGGCTGATCTATTAGAACTCATTGGTTGGCTGATCTATTAGAACACACTGGTTGGCTGATCTAATAGAACACCCTGGTTGGATCTTCTATTAGAACACACTGGTTGGCTGATCTATTAGAACTCACTGGTTGGCTGATCAATTAGAACTCACTGGTTGGCTGATCTATTAGAACACACTGGTTGGATGATCAATTAGAACACACTGGTTGGCTGATCTATTAGAACTCACTGGTTGGCTGATCTATTAGAACACACTGGTTGGCTGATCTAATAGAACACACTTTTTGGATCTTCTATTAGAACACACTGGTTGGCTGATCTTTTAGAACTCACTGGTTGGCTGATCAATTAGAACTCACTGGTTGGAACTTCTATCAGAACACACTGGTTGGCTGATCTATTAGAACACACTGGTTGGCTGATTTATTAGAACACACTGGTTGGCTGATCTATTAGAACTCACTGGTTGGCTGATCTATTAGAACTCACTGGTTGGCTGATCTATTAGAACTCACTGGTTGGCTGATCTATTAGAACTCACTGGTTGCCTGATCTATTAGAACACACTGGTTGGATCTTCTATTAGAACACACTGGTTGGCTGATATAGTAGAACACACTGGTTGTCTGATTTAGTAGAACACACTGGTTGGCTGATATATTAGAACTCACTGGTTGGCTGATCTATTAGAACACACTGGTTGGCTGATCAATTAGAACTCACTTGTTGGATCTTCTGTTAGAAGACACTGGTTGGCTGATCGACGAGAACTCACTGGTTGGCTGACCTATAGAACTCACTGGTCGGCTGATCTATTAGAACACACTGGTTGGCTTATCTATTATAACTCACTGGTTGGCTGATCTATTAGAACACACTGGTTGGCTGATCTATTAGAACTCACTGGTTGGCTGATCTATTAGAACACACTGGTTGGATGATCAATTAGAACTCACCGGTTGGATCTTCTATTAGAACACACCTGTTGGCTGATCTATTAGAACTCACTGGTTGGCTGATCTATTAGAACACACTGGTTGGCTGATCTATTAGAACTCACTGGTTGGCTGATATATTAGAACTCACTGGTTGGTCTTCTATTGGAGCACACTGGTTGGCTGATCTATTAGAACACACTGGTTGGCTGATCTATTAGAACACACTGGTTGGCTGATCTATTAGAACACACTGGTTGGCTGATCTATTAGAACACACTGGTTGGATGATCTATTTGAACTCACTGGTTGGCTGATCTATTAGAACACACTGGTTGGCTGATCTATTAGAACTCACTGGTTGGCTGATATATTAGGACACACTGGTTGGCTGATCTATTAGAACACACTGGTTGGCTGATCTATTAGAACACACTGGTTGGCTGATCTATTAGAACACACTGGTTGGCTGATCTAATAGAACACACTGGTTGGATCTTCTATTAGAACACACTGGTTGGCTGATCTATTAGAACTCACTGGTTGGCTGATCAATTAGAACTCACTGGTTGGATCTTCTATCAGAACACACTGGTTGGCTGATATATTAGAACACACTGGTTGGCTGATCTATAAGAACTCACTGGTTGGCTGATATATTAGAACACACTGGTTGGCTGATATATTAGAACACACTGGTTGGCTGATCTATTAGAACTCACTGGTTGGATGATCAATTAGAACACACCGGTTGGCTGATCTTTTAGAACTAACTGGTTGGCTGATGTATTAGAAGTCACTGGTTGGCTGATCTATTAGAACACAACGGTTGGCTGATCTATTAGAACACACTGGTTGGCTGATCTATTAGAACTCATTGGTTGGGTGATATATTAGAACACACTGGTTGGCTGATCTATTAGAACACACTGGTTGGATCTTCTATTAGAACACACTGGTTGGCTGATCTAATAGAACATAGAACAGACTGGTTGGCTGATCTATTAGAACACACTGGTTGGATGATCAATTAGAACACACTGGTTGGCTGATCTACTAGAACTCACTGGTTGGCTGATCTATTAGAACACACTGGTTGGCTGATCTAATAGAACACACTGGTTGGATCTTCTATTAGAACACACTGGTTGGCTGATCTATTAGAACTCACTGGTTGCCTGATCAATTAGAACTCACTGGTTGGATCTTCTGTCAGAACAAACTGGTTGGCTGATCTATTAGAACACACTGGTTGACTGATCTATTAGAACTCACTGGTTGGCTGATATATTAGAACACACTGGTTGGCTGATCTATTAGAACACACTGGTTGGATGAACAATTAGAACACACTGGTTGGCTGATCTATTAGAACTCACTGGTTGGCTGATCTATTAGAACTAACTGGTTGGCTGATCTATTAGAAGTCACTGGTTGGCTGATCTATTAGAACACAACGGTTGGCTGATCTATTAGAACACACTGGTTGGCTGATCTATTAGAACTCACTGGTTGGCTGATATATTAGAACACACTGGTTGGCTGATCTATTAGAACACACTGGTTGGATCTTCTATTAGAACACACTGGTTGGCTGATCTATTAGAACACACTGGTTGGATGATCAATTAGAACACACTGGTTGGCTGATCTATTAGAACTCACTGGTTGGCTGATCTATTAGAACACACTGGTTGGCTGATCTTTTAGAACTAACTGGTTGGCTGATCTATTAGAAGTCACTGGTTGGCTGATCTATTAGAACACAACGGTTGGCTGATCTATTAGAACACACTGGTTGGCTGATCTATTAGAACTCACTGGTTGGCTGATATATTAGAACACACTGGTTGGCTGATCTATTAGAACACACTGGTTGGATCTTCTATTAGAACACACTGGTTGGCTGATCTAATAGAACATAGAACACACTGGTTGGCTGATCTATTAGAACACACTGGTTGGATGATCAATTAGAACACACTGGTTGGCTGATCTATTAGAACTCACTGGTTGGCTGATCTATTAGAACACACTGGTTGGCTGATCTAATAGAACACACTGGTTGGATGATCAATTAGAACACACTGGTTGGCTGATCTATTAGAACTCATTGGTTGGCTGATCTATTAGAACACACTGGTTGGCTGATCTAATAGAACACCCTGGTTGGTTCTTCTATTAGAACACACTGGTTGGCTGATCTATTAGAACTCACTGGTTGGCTGATCAATTAGAACTCACTGGTTGGCTGATCTATTAGAACACACTGGTTGGATGATCAATTAGAACACACTGGTTGGCTGATCTATTAGAACTCACTGGTTGGCTGATCTATTAGAACACACTGGTTGGCTGATCTAATAGAACACACTTTTTGGATCTTCTATTAGAACACACTGGTTGGCTGATCTTTTAGAACTCACTGGTTGGCTGATCAATTAGAACTCACTGGTTGGAACTTCTATCAGAACACACTGGTTGGCTGATCTATTAGAACACACTGGTTGGCTGATTTATTAGAACACACTGGTTGGCTGATCTATTAGAACTCACTGGTTGGCTGATCTATTAGAACTCACTGGTTGGCTGATCTATTAGAACTCACTGGTTGGCTGATCTATTAGAACTCACTGGTTGCCTGATCTATTAGAACACACTGGTTGGATCTTCTATTAGAACACACTGGTTGGCTGATATAGTAGAACACACTGGTTGTCTGATTTAGTAGAACACACTGGTTGGCTGATATATTAGAACTCACTGGTTGGCTGATCTATTAGAACACACTGGTTGGCTGATCAATTAGAACTCACTTGTTGGATCTTCTGTTAGAAGACACTGGTTGGCTGATCGACGAGAACTCACTGGTTGGCTGACCTATAGAACTCACTGGTCGGCTGATCTATTAGAACACACTGGTTGGCTTATCTATTATAACTCACTGGTTGGCTGATCTATTAGAACACACTGGTTGGCTGATCTATTAGAACTCACTGGTTGGCTGATCTATTAGAACACACTGGTTGGATGATCAATTAGAACTCACCGGTTGGATCTTCTATTAGAACACACCTGTTGGCTGATCTATTAGAACTCACTGGTTGGCTGATCTATTAGAACACACTGGTTGGCTGATCTATTAGAACTCACTGGTTGGCTGATATATTAGAACTCACTGGTTGGTCTTCTATTAGAGCACACTGGTTGGCTGATCTATTAGAACACACTGGTTGGCTGATCTATTAGAACACACTGGTTGGCTGATCTATTAGAACACACTGGTTGGCTGATCTATTAGAACACACTGGTTGGATGATCTATTTGAACTCACTGGTTGGCTGATCTATTAGAACACACTGGTTGGCTGATCTATTAGAACTCACTGGTTGGCTGATATATTAGGACACACTGGTTGGCTGATCTATTAGAACACACTGGTTGGCTGATCTATTAGAACACACTGGTTGGCTGATCTATTAGAACACACTGGTTGGCTGATCTAATAGAACACACTGGTTGGATCTTCTATTAGAACACACTGGTTGGCTGATCTATTAGAACTCACTGGTTGGCTGATCAATTAGAACTCACTGGTTGGATCTTCTATCAGAACACACTGGTTGGCTGATATATTAGAACACACTGGTTGGCTGATCTATAAGAACTCACTGGTTGGCTGATATATTAGAACACACTGGTTGGATGATATATTAGAACACACTGGTTGGCTGATCTATTAGAACTCACTGGTTGGATGATCAATTAGAACACACCGGTTGGCTGATCTTTTAGAACTAACTGGTTGGCTGATCTATTAGAAGTCACTGGTTGGCTGATCTATTAGAACACAACGGTTGGCTGATCTATTAGAACACACTGGTTGGCTGATCTATTAGAACTCATTGGTTGGGTGATATATTAGAACACACTGGTTGGCTGATCTATTAGAACACACTGGTTGGATCTTCTATTAGAACACACTGGTTGGCTGATCTAATAGAACATAGAACAGACTGGTTGGCTGATCTATTAGAACACACTGGTTGGATGATCAATTAGAACACACTGGTTGGCTGATCTACTAGAACTCACTGGTTGGCTGATCTATTAGAACACACTGGTTGGCTGATCTAATAGAACACACTGGTTGGATCTTCTATTAGAACACACTGGTTGGCTGATCTATTAGAACTCACTGGTTGGCTGATCAATTAGAACTCACTGGTTGGATCTTCTGTCAGAACAAACTGGTTGGCTGATCTATTAGAACACACTGGTTGACTGATCTATTAGAACTCACTGGTTGGCTGATATATTAGAACACACTGGTTGGCTGATCTATTAGAACACACTGGTTGGATGAACAATTAGAACACACTGGTTGGCTGATCTATTAGAACTCACTGGTTGGCTGATCTATTAGAACTAACTGGTTGGCTGATCTATTAGAAGTCACTGGTTGGCTGATCTATTAGAACACAACGGTTGGCTGATCTATTAGAACACACTGGTTGGCTGATCTATTAGAACTCACTGGTTGGCTGATATATTAGAACACACTGGTTGGCTGATCTATTAGAACACACTGGTTGGATCTTCTATTAGAACACACTGGTTGGCTGATCTAATAGAACATAGAACACACTGGTTGGCTGATCTATTAGAACACACTGGTTGGATGATCAATTAGAACACACTGGTTGGCTGATCTATTAGAACTCATTGGTTGGCTGATCTATTAGAACACACTGGTTGGCTGATCTAATAGAACACCCTGGTTGGATCTTCTATTAGAACACACTGGTTGGCTGATCTATTAGAACTCACTGGTTGGCTGATCAATTAGAACTCACTGGTTGGCTGATCTATTAGAACACACTGGTTGGATGATCAATTAGAACACACTGGTTGGCTGATCTATTAGAACTCACTGGTTGGCTGATCTATTAGAACACACTGGTTGGCTGATCTAATAGAACACACTTTTTGGATCTTCTATTAGAACACACTGGTTGGCTGATCTTTTAGAACTCACTGGTTGCCTGATCAATTAGAACTCACTGGTTGGAACTTCTATCAGAACACACTGGTTGGCTGATCTATTAGAACACACTGGTTGGCTGATTTATTAGAACACACTGGTTGGCTGATCTATTAGAACTCACTGGTTGGCTGATTTATTAGAACACACTGGTTGGCTGATCTATTAGAACTCACTGGTTGGCTGATCTATTAGAACTCACTGGTTGGCTGATCTATTAGAACACACTGGTTGGCTGATCTATTAGAACTCACTGGTTGGCTGATCTATTAGAACACACTGGTTGGATGATCAATTAGAACACACTGGTTGGCTGATCTATTAGAACTCACTGGTTGGCTGATCTATTAGAACACACTGGTTGGCTGATCTAATAGAACACATTGGTTGGATCTTCTATTAGAACACACTGGTTGGCTGATCTATTAGAACTCACTGGTTGGCTGATCAATTAGAACACACTGGTTGGCTGATCTAATAGAACATAGAACACACTGGTTGGCTGATCTATTAGAACTCACTGGTTGGCTGATCTATTAGAACTCACTGGTTGGCTGATCTATTAGAACTCACTGGTTGGCTGATCTATTAGAACACACTGGTTGGATCTTCTATTAGAACACACTGGTTGGCTGATATAGTAGAACACACTGGTTGTCTGATTTAGTAGAACACACTGGTTGGCTGATATATTAGAACTCACTGGTTGGCTGATCTATTAGAACACACTGGTTGGCTGATCAATTAGAACTCACTTGTTGGATCTTCTGTTAGAAGACACTGGTTGGCTGATCGACGAGAACTCACTGGTTGGCTGACCTATAGAACTCACTGGTCGGCTGATCTATTAGAACACACTGGTTGGCTTATCTATTATAACTCACTGGTTGGCTGATCTATTAGAACACACTGGTTGGCTGATCTATTAGAACTCACTGGTTGGCTGATCTATTAGAACACACTGGTTGGATGATCAATTAGAACTCACCGGTTGGATCTTCTATTAGAACACACCTGTTGGCTGATCTATTAGAACTCACTGGTTGGCTGATCTATTAGAACACACTGGTTGGCTGATCTATTAGAACTCACTGGTTGGCTGATATATTAGAACTCACTGGTTGGTCTTCTATTAGAGCACACTGGTTGGCTGATCTATTAGAACACACTGGTTGGCTGATCTATTAGAACACACTGGTTGGCTGATCTATTAGAACACACTGGTTGGCTGATCTATTAGAACACACTGGTTGGATGATCTATTTGAACTCACTGGTTGGCTGATCTATTAGAACACACTGGTTGGCTGATCTATTAGAACTCACTGGTTGGCTGATCTATTAGAACTCACTGGTTGGCTGATCTATTAGAACTCACTGGTTGGCTGATCTATTAGAACTCACTGGTTGCCTGATCTATTAGAACACACTGGTTGGCTGATCTAATAGAACACACTGGTTAGTTGATCAATTAGAACTCACTGGTTGGCTGATATATTAGAACACACTGGTTGGCTGATCTATTAGAACACACTAGTTGGCTGATCTATTAGAACTCACTGGTTGGCTGATCTATTAGAACACACTGGTTGGCTGATCAATTAGAACACACTGGTTGGCTGATCAATTAGAACACACTGGTTGGCTGATCTATTAGAACTCACTGGTTGGATGATCTATTAGAACTCACTGGTTGGCTGATCTATTAGAACTCACTGGTTGGATGATCTATTAGAACTCACTGGTTGGATGATCTATTAGAGCACACTGGTTGGCTGATCTATTAGAACACACTGGTTGGATGATCTATTAGAACTCACTGGTTGGCAAGTCACTACAGTCTACAGGCTCTGTCATCGCCAACAAAGGGTATATAACAAAGTATTGAGATAAGCTTTTGTTATTGACCAAATACTTATTTTCCACCATAATTTGCAAATAAATTCATAAAAAATCCTACAATGTGATTTTCTGGATTTTTTTTCTCATTTTGTCTGTCATAGTTGAAGTGTACCTATGATGAAAATTACAGGCCTCTCATCTTTTTAAGTGGGAGAACTTGCACAATTGTTGGCTGACTAAATACTTTTTGCCCCACTGTATATATATTTTTAATTTTTTTATACCTTTATTTAACGAGGCAACTCAGTTAAGAATAAATTCTTATTTTCAATGACGGCCTAGAAACTGTGGGTTAACTGCCTTGTTCAGGGGCAGAACGACAGGTTTTCACCTTGTCAGCTCAGGGTTCCAATCTTGCAACCACACAGTTAACTAGTCCAACGCTCTAACCATTGCACTCCACGAGTAGCCTGCCTGTTATGTGAATGCAGTAAGCCAAGGTAAATTGCTAGCTAGCATTAAACTTATCTTATAAAAAACAATCAATCATAATCTCTAGTTATAACTACTAATCCAGTTTAGCAGGCAATATCAACCAGGTGAAATTGTGTAATTTCTCTTGTGTTCATTGCGCGCAGAGTCAGGGTATATGCAACAGTTTGGGCTGCCTGGCTCATTGCGAACTAATTTGCCAGAATTTTACGTAATCATGACATGACATTGAAGGTTGTACAATGTAACAATAATATTTAGACTGAGGGATGCCACCCGTTAGATAAAATACAGAACGGTTCCATATTTCACTGAAATAATAAATGTTTTGTTTTCGAAATGATAGTTTCCGGATTCGATCATATTAACGACCAAAGGATCGTATTTCTGTGTGTTATTATGTTATAATTAAGTCTGATTTGATAGAGCAGTCTGACTGAGCAGCAGCAGGCCCATAATCATTCATTCAAACAGCACTTTCGTGCGTTTTGCCAGCAGCTCTTCGCAAGCACAGCGCTGTTTATGACTTCAAGCCTATCAGCCTAATGGCTGGTGTAACCAATGTGAAATGGCTAGCTAGTTAGCTGGGTGTGCGCTAATACAGTTTCAAACGTCACTCGCTTTTAGATTTGGAGTAGTTATTCCCCTTGCCTTTAGCGCCTTTAGACCCTTATCTTAGTCTATGTCATGAAAAGAGCAGGTGTTCCTAATGTTTAGTTCACTCAGTAAACACTCAGTATGTACTGTATTCTAGTCAAGGCACATCCTGTATAACTGTTCCTAGGCCGTCATTGAAAATAAGAATTTGTTCTTAACTGACTTGCCTAGTTTATTCAATTTAAAAAAATATATATATATACACAGTATATTTATATTCCGGACTAACACTGCTCGTTTCTTAAATGTTTTGGGATGTTTGTGTGTATTGTTT
>NC_034187.2:83790899-83793399 GCF_002021735.2 Oncorhynchus kisutch
GCAAATGTCAAATTAGCTTTTTACCAAATTATCATACAACAGACCACGTATTCACCCTGCACACTAAGTAACCTAAATGACAAACAATCAAACAAGTCTTTTCATTCAATGTTGATTTCAAAAAAGCTTTTGACTCAAATGAGGTCTGCAAATGTGAAAAGTGGTGTTGGGAAAAAACATACAACATTATGAAATGATTCATGAGAGATTCATGACACAAACAACAAGTGTGTGGTTAAAATTGACCAAAAAAAACACACACATTTCTTTCCACAGTGTCTTGGGGTGAGACAGGGATACAGCTTAAGTCCCACCCTCTTCAAACATCATTATCAAACATTTAAAAACATTTCACCCAAACACACGCCTGTAAATATTACATCCAGAGAAACGCTGTATATCAATGAATTGGCGAGGGCACTAGAACAGTCTGCAGCACCCAGCCTCAATCTACCAGAATCTGAAGTCAAATGTCTACTGTTTGCTGATGATCTGGTGCTTCTGTCCCCAACCAAGGAGGGCCTACAGCAGCACCTAGATATTCTGCACAGATTCTGTCAGAACTGAGCCCTGACAGTAAATCTCAGTAAGACCAAAATAATTGTGTTCCAAAATAAGGTCCAATTGCCAGGATAACAAACCATTTCCCTAGAGCACACAAAAAAACAATATATACAGTGCCTTGCGAAAGTATTCGGCCCCCTTGAACTTTGCGACCTTTTGCCACATTTCAGGCTTCAAACATAAAGATATAAAACTGTAGTTTTTTGTCCTCACTGAACTTCTGGAGAGAGTTTGCTGCACTGAAAGTAAAGGGGCTGAATAATTTTGCATGCCCAATTTTTCAGCTTTTGATTTGTTAAAAAAGTTTGAAATATCCAATAAATGTCGTTCCACTTCATGATTGTGTCCCACTTGTTGTTGATTCTTCACAAAAAAATACAGTTTTATATCTTTATGTTTGAAGCCTGAAATGTGGCAAAAGGTTGCAAAGTTCAAGGGGGCTGAATACTTTCACAAGGCACTGTATATCCACAGTATAACGAGTCCTATATCGACATAACCTGAAAGGCCGTTCAGCAAGGAAGAAGCCACTGCGCCAAAACCGGCATAAAAAAGCCAGACTATGGTTTGCAACTGCACATGGGGACAAAGATTGTACTTTTTGGAGAAATGTCCTCTGGTCTGATGAAACAAATATAGAATTGTTTGGCCGTAATGACCATTTGTTATGTTTGGAGGAAAAATAGGCAATGAGCAATTTGACGAACATCATCCCAACCGTGAAGCACGGGGTGGCAGGGGTGTATGTGGTGGCAGCATCATGTTGTGGGGGGTGCTCTGCTGCAGGAGGGACTGGTGCACTTCACAAAATAGATGGCATCATGAGGGAGGAACATTATGTGGATATATTTAAGAAACATCTCAAGACATCAGTCAGGAAGTTTAAGTTTGGTCCCAAATGGGTCTTCCAAATGAACAATGACCCCAGGCATACTTCCAAAGTTGCGACATATTGGCTTAAGGACAACAAATTCAAGGTATTGGAGTGGCCATCATCTCAGTCCCATATCATTTTTGGGCAGAACTGAAAATGTGTGTGTGAGCAAAGAGGCCTACAAACTTGACTCAGTTACACCAGCTCTGTCAGGAGGAATGGGCCAAAATTCACCCAACTTATTGTGGGAAGCTCGTGGAAGGCTACCCAAAATATTTGAACCAAGTTAAACAATGCTACCAAATACTAATTGAGTGTAAGTAAACTTCTGACCCACTGGGAATGTGATGAAAGAAATAAAAGCTCAAATAAATCATTCTCTCTACTATTATTCTGACATTTCACATTCTTAAAATAAAGTGGTGATCCTAACTGACCTAAGACAGCATTTGTACTCTGATTAAATGTCAGGAATTGTGAAAAAAAACTGAGTTTAAACGTTTTTGGCTTAGGTGTATGTAAACTTCCGACTTCAAATGTATCTACTGGGTTAAATACAATAGTGTGCAATCACAGCAGCAAAATGTGTGACCTGTTGCCACAAGAAAAGGGCAACCAGTGAATAACAAACTCCATTGTAAATACAACCCATATTTATGTTTATTTATTCTTCCTTTTGTACTTTTTGCACATCATATGACATTTTAAAAGTATTTTTGATTTTGCAACTTTTAGGAGTGTTTACTGTTTATTTTGTTTTGTTTATTTTACTTTACTTGCTTTGGCAATGTTAACATAAAGCACCTTATATTGTAATTGAAAATTGAGAGAGAAAGAGAGAGAGAGAGAGAGAGAGAGAGAGAGAGAGAGAGAGAGAGAGAGAGAGACAGAGAGACAGAGAGAGAGAGAGAGAGAGAGAGAGAGAGAGAGAGAGAGAGAGAGAGAGACAGAGAGACAGAGAGAGAGAGAGAGAGAGAGAGAGAGAGAGAGAGAGAGAGAGAGAGAGAGAGAAAATGAGAGGGAGAGAGAAAATGAGAGCGAAAATGAAAGAGAGGAGAGAGA
>NC_034187.2:83798399-83808399 GCF_002021735.2 Oncorhynchus kisutch
AAGGATGGAAGGATGGAAGGATGGAAGGAAGGAAGCGAGGGAGGAAGGAAGGAAGGAAGGAAGGAAGGAAGGAAGGAAGGAAGGAAGGAAGGAAGGAAGGAAGGAAGGAAGGAAGGAAGGAAGGAAGGAAGGAAGGAAGGAAGGAAGGAAGGAAGGAAGGAAGGAAGGAAGGAAGGAAGGAAGGAAGGAAGGAAGGAAGGAAGGAATCTGTGTATTTTCTGGAAAGAAGCAGGTGATATCTGAGTGTTATTAGATTAACTTTGATCTGGTCTATGGATATGTTGCTAAGGATATCGTGCCTATAGGGTGTCAATCAAATCAATTGTTCACTCACATCGATCACCAGCTCAAATGTCCTGCCCTCTGGCCTTATCCAAAATCAATATGATTACCAATGCAGCACATCCTCTCCATATTGGCAAATGGTGAGAATTGGGGATGTGGAGAGAGAGAGAGAGAAGAGAGAGAAGAGAGAGAGAGAGAAGAGAGAGAAGAGAGAGAGAGAGAGAAGCGAGAGAAGAGAGAGAGAGAGAGAGATACTGTAGAATAAAGCGAGAGAGAGAGAAAGAAAGAGAGAGAGAGAGAGAGAGAGAGCAAGAAAGAGACAGAGACAGAGACAGAGAGAGAGAAAGAGAGAGAGAGAGAGAGAGAGCAAGAAAGAGACAGAGAGAGATTGACGCTTACCTATTTTCATTATCTTATTGTGTTGACAATGAAGACAGGACATATATTTTGTGGAGATATCAGGCTAATCACTGAACAAGGCTGTATTTAAATATTGTGGAGAGATCATCCTAATTACTCATGGCTTAGTTTTTGCTCTGACATCCACTGTCAACTGTGGGACCTGATATATACAGGAGTGTGCCTTTCCAAATCATGTCCAATCAATTGAACTTACCACAAGTGGACTCCAATCAAGTTGTAGAAACATCTCAAGGATGATCAATGGAAACAGGATGCACCTGAGCTCCATTTTGAGTCTCATTGCAAAGGGTCTGAATACTTCTGTAAATAAGGTATTTCTGTTTTTACAATTTTCAAAAAATTCAAACGAACTGTTTTCACTTTGAGATGATGTGGTGCAGATTCATGAGGAACATATTTCATGTTTTTAGAATAGGGCTGTAACGTAACAAAATGTGGAAAAAGGAAAGGGGTGTGAAAAATGTCCGAATGCCACTGTACAGGAAGTGTGAAAAACATTAGGAACAGCTGCTGTTTCCATGACACTGACCAGGTGAATCCCTGCTGTTTCCATGACACAGACCAGGTGAATCCCTGCTGTTTCCATGACACTGACCAGGTGAATCCCTGCTGTTTCCATGACACTGACCAGGTGAATCCCTGCTGTTTCCATGATACAGACCAGGTGAATCCCTGCTGTTTCCATGACACTGACCAGGTGAATCCCTGCTGTTTCCATGACACAGACCAGGTGAATCCCTGCTGTTTCCATGACACTGACCAGGTGAATCCCTGCTGTTTCCATGACACTGACCAGGTGAATCCCTGCTGTTTCCATGACACTGACCAGGTGAATCCCTGCTGTTTCCATGACACAGGCCAGGTGAATCCCTGCTGTTTCCATGACACTGACCAGGTGAATCCCTGCTGTTTCCATGACACTGACCAGGTGAATCCCTGCTGTTTCCATGACACTGACCAGGTGAATCCCTGCTGTTTCCATGACACAGACCAGGTGAATCCCTGCTGTTTCCATGACACTGACCAGGTGAATCCCTGCTGTTTCCATGACACTGACCAGGTGAATCCCTGCTGTTTCCATGACACTGACCAGGTGAATCCCTGCTGTTTCCATGACACAGACCAGGTGAATCCCTGCTGTTTCCATGACACTGACCAGGTGAATCCCTGCTGTTTCCATGACACTGACCAGGTGAATCCCTGCTGTTTCCATGACACAGACCAGGTGAATCCCTGCTGTTTCCATGACACTGACCAGGTGAATCCCTGCTGTTTCCATGACACAGACCAGGTGAATCCCTGCTGCTTCCATGACACTGACCAGGTGAATCCCTGCTGTTTCCATGACACAGACCAGGTGAATCCCTGCTGTTTCCATGACACTGACCAGGTGAATCCCTGCTGTTTCCATGACACAGACCAGGTGAATCCCTGCTGTTTCCATGACACTGACCAGGTGAATCCCTGCTGTTTCCATGACACTGACCAGGTGAATCCCTGCTGTTTCCATGACACAGACCAGGTGAATCCCTGCTGTTTCCATGACACAGACCAGGTGAATCCCTGCTGTTTCCATGACACTGACCAGGTGAATCCCTGCTGTTTACATGACACTGACCAGGTAAATCCCTGCTGTTTCCATGACACTGACCAGGTGAATCCCTGCTGTTTCCATGACACTGACCAGGTGAATCCCGGCTGTTTCCATGACACTGACCAGGTGAATCCCTGCTGTTTCCATGACACTGACCAGGTGAATCCCTGCTGTTTCCATGACACTGACCAGGTGAATCCCTGCTGTTTCCATGACACAGACCAGGTGAATCCCTGCTGTTTCCATGACACTGACCAGGTGAATCCCTGCTGTTTCCATGACACTGACCAGGTGAATCCCTGCTGTTTCCATGACACTGACCAGGTGAATCCCTGCTGTTTCCATGACACAGACCAGGTGAATCCCTGCTGTTTCCATGACACTGACCAGGTGAATCCCTGCTGTTTCCATGACACTGACCAGGTGAATCCCTGCTGTTTCCATGACACTGACCAGGTGAATCCCGGCTGTTTCCATGACACTGACCAGGTGAATCCCTGCTGTTTCCATGACACAGACCAGGTGAATCCCTGCTGTTTCCATGACACTGACCAGGTGAATCCCTGCTGTTTCCATGACACAGACCAGGTGAATCCCTGCTGCTTCCATGACACTGACCAGGTGAATCCCTGCTGTTTCCATGACACAGACCAGGTGAATCCCTGCTGTTTCCATGACACTGACCAGGTGAATCCCTGCTGTTTCCATGACACAGACCAGGTGAATCCCTGCTGTTTCCATGACACTGACCAGGTGAATCCCTGCTGTTTCCATGACACTGACCAGGTGAATCCCTGCTGTTTCCATGACACTGACCAGGTGAATCCCTGCTGTTTCCATGACACAGACCAGGTGAATCCCTGCTGTTTCCATGACACAGACCAGGTGAATCCCTGCTGTTTCCATGACACTGACCAGGTGAATCCCTGCTGTTTACATGACACTGACCAGGTAAATCCCTGCTGTTTCCATGACACTGACCAGGTGAATCCCTGCTGTTTCCATGACACAGACCAGGTGAATCCCTGCTGTTTCCATGACACTGACCAGGTGAATCCCTGCTGTTTCCATGACACTGACCAGGTGAATCCCTGCTGTTTCCATGACACAGACCAGGTGAATCCCTGCTGTTTCCATGACACTGACCAGGTGAATCCCTGCTGTTTCCATGACACTGACCAGGTGAATCCCTGCTGTTTCCATGACACTGACCAGGTGAATCCCTGCTGTTTCCATGACACTGACCAGGTAAATCCCTGCTGTTTCCATGACACTGACCAGGTGAATCCCTGCTGTTTCCATGACATTGACCAGGTGAATCCCTGCTGTTTCCATGACACTGACCAGGTGAATCCCTGCTGTTTCCATGACATTGACCAGGTGAATCCCTGCTGTTTCCATGACACTGACCAGGTGAATCCTTGCTGTTTCCATGACACTGACCAGGTGAATCCCTGCTGTTTCCATGACACTGACCAGGTGAATCCCTGCTGTTTCCATGACACTGACCAGGTGAATCCCTGCTGTTTCCATGACACAGACCAGGTGAATCCCTGCTGTTTCCATGACACTGACCAGGTGAATCCCTGCTGTTTACATGACACTGACCAGGTAAATCCCTGCTGTTTCCATGACACTGACCAGGTGAATCCCTGCTGTTTCCATGACACAGACCAGGTGAATCCCTGCTGTTTCCATGACACTGACCAGGTGAATCCCTGCTGTTTCCATGACACTGACCAGGTGAATCCCTGCTGTTTCCATGACACAGACCAGGTGAATCCCTGCTGTTTCCATGACACTGACCAGGTGAATCCCTGCTGTTTCCATGACACTGACCAGGTGAATCCCTGCTGTTTCCATGACACTGACCAGGTGAATCCCAGGTGAAGGTTTTTGATCCCTTTCTGATGTCACTTGTTAAATCCACTTCAATAGATGAAAGGGGAAAAGGAAGATTTTTTACGCCTTAATACAATATAGACATGGATGTTTGCCATTTAGAGGGTGAATGAGCAAGACAAAAGATTTAAGAGTCTTTGAAGGGGGTAGGGTGTGTGTTTGAGTGGGTTTGAACGGGGTAGGGTGTGTGTTTGAGTGGGTTTAAACGGGGTAGGGTGTGTGTTTGAGTGGGTTTGAACGGGGTAGGGTGTGTGTTTGAGTGGGTTTTTTCACGCTCAACTGTTTCCTGTCTGTCTCAATAATAGTCCACCACTCAAAGGACATCCAGACAAGTAGACTGCGAGAAGTACTGGAGTCAACATGAGCCAACATCTCTGTGGAAGCTGTCGACACCTTGTAGACGTGTGTTTTGAATGTGTGGACATATGTAGTGTGTGTGTGTGTGTGTGTGTGTATGTCTATGCATGTGTTGGGGTATCAGTGAAAGTACTGTATGTGTGTGGGAAGAGTCCAGTGTGTGTGTGTGTGTGTGTGTGTGTGTGTGTGTGTGTGTGTGTGTGTGTGTGTGTGTGTGTGTGTGTGTGTGTGTGTGTGTGTGTGTGTGTGTGTGTGTGTGTGTGTGTCAGTGAATGGGAAGAGTCCAGTGTGTGTGCGTAGAGTCAGTGCAAAAAAAGCGTACATGCAGGTAGTCTGGGTAACTATTTCATGAGCTAGTTGAAGTCAGAAATAAACATACACCAATACATACATTGGTTCAATAAAAAAAAAAAATCCACATCATTTTCCCACCCTATGATGCCATCTATTCTGTGAGGTGCATCAGTCCCTCCTGCACCAAAGCAACATGATGCTGCCACCACATACATTTAAACTAATTTAATCCAAGTAGAAATTCCCTGTTTTAGGTCAGTTAGGATCACCACTTTATTTTAAGAGTGTGAAATGTCAGAATAATAGTAGAGAGTATGATTTATTTCAGCTTTTATTTCTTTCATCACAGTCCCAGTGGGTCAGAAGTTTACATACACTGAATTAGTATTTGGTAGCGTTGCCTTTACATTGTTTAACTTGGGTCAAATGTTTCTGGTAGCCTTCCACAAGCTTCCCACAATAAGTTGGGTGAATTTTGTCCCATTCCTCCTGACAGAGCTGGTGTAACTGAGTCAGGTTTGTAGGCCTCCTTGCTCGCACATGCTTTTTCAGTTCTGCCCACAAATGTTCTATAGGATTGAGGTCAGGGCTTTGTGATGGCCACTACAATACCTTGATTTTCTTGTCCTTAAACCATTTTGCCACAATTTTGGAAGTATGCTTGGGGTCATTGTCCATTTGGAAGACCCATTTCCGACCAAGTTTTAACTTCCTGACTGATGTCTTGAGGTGTTGTTTCAAAATGGTGTTCTTCGGCTTGCAAGACTCCCCCTTTTTCCTCCAAACATAACGATGGTCATTATGGCCAAACAGTTCTATTTTTGTTTCATCAGACCTGAGGACATTTCTCCAAAAAGTACAATGTTTGTCCCCATGTGCAGTTGCAAACAGTACTCTGGCTTTTTAATGTCGGCTTTGGAGCAGTGGCTTATTCCATTGTGATTGGCCTATCAGGTTATGTCGATATAGTACTCGTTTTACTGTGGATATAGATACTTTTGTACATGTTTCCTCCAGCATCTTCACAAGGTCCTTTGCTCTTGTTCTGGGATTGATTTGCACTTTTCGCACCAAAGTACGTTCATCTCTAGGAGACAGAACACATCTCCTTCCTGAGCGGTATGACATCTGCGTGGTCCCATGGTGCTTATATTTGTGTACTATTATTTGTCCAGATGAACGTGGTACCTTCGGGCATTTGGAAATTGCTCCCAAGGATGAACCTGACTTGTGGAGGTCCACAATTCTTTCCAAGGTCTTGGTTGATTTCTTTTGATTTTCCCATAATGTCAAGCCAAGAGGCACTGAGTTTGAAGGTAGGCCTTGAAATACATCCACAGGTACACCTCCAATTGACTCAAATGATGTCACTTAGCCTATCAGAAGCTTCAAAATCCATGACATACATTTTCCAAGCTGTTTAAATGCACAGTCAACCTAGAGTATGTAAACTTCTAACCCCTAGATTTGTGATACAGTGAATTATAAATTAAATAATCTGTCTGTAAACAATTGTTGGAAAAATGATTTGTGTTGTGCACAAAGTAGATTTCCTGACTGACTTGCCAAAACTATAGTTTGTTAACAAGAAAATTGTGGAGTGTTTGAATCTAACAGCCTTTTTTAACAGTCTTATGGGGGAAGCTGTTCGGGGTCCGGTTGATTCAAGACTTGGTGCACCTTTATAGCTTGCCATGCAGTAGCAGAGAGAAGAGTCTATGGCTTGGGTGGCCTCTGTACCGCCTTGCGGGTTGGTGCCTTGCAGTTGCCGTACCAAATGGCGATGCGCCAGTGAAGATGCCCTAAATTGTGCTGCTGTAGACATTCACTCCTTCACTTATACGTGGGCAGTGGATGAGAATCATGTCAAAAAACTGTAAGACTGGCCAATAGCTTCTACCGCCAGACCATGAGGCTGCCACGTCACCCCCCCCCCCCCCCCCCGCCACTTCTCCAGTGTGTGTGTGTGTGTGTGTCCCTCTGCACTTTGCCAGGGCCACACAGGGAGACTGGCGCCCATAGTGTTGGATCAGTAAAACTGGCTCACATTCACACACACACACACACACATTGGCTGAGGCCCTGCGATAGAGGTCCCTGATGATCTTCTTGGCCTTCCTGTGACACCTGGTGTTGTAGGTGTCCTGGAGGGGAGGCAGTGTGGACCCAATGGTGTCCTGGAGGGGAGGCAGTGTGGACCCAATGGTGTCCTGGAGGGGAGGCAGTGTGGCCCAATGGTGTCCTGGAGGGGAGGCAGTGTGGCCCAATGGTGTCCTGGAGGGGAGGCAGTGTGGCCCAATGGTGTCCTGGAGGGGAGGCAGTGTGGACCCAATGGTGTCCTGGAGGGGAGGCAGTGTGGACCCAATGGTGTCCTGGAGGGGAGGCAGTGTGGACCCACTGGTGAGGTCGGCTGAGCGCATCGCCCTCTGTTGCGCCTCACGGTCCTTACGGCGATGGAGTTGCCGTGCCAGGCTGTGATGCAGCACAACGGTACTGTCTCGATGGTGCTTTGGGACGGGCCGAATATCTTTTGCATCCTGAGGTTGAAGAGTCACTGTCGTGCCTTCTTCACCCTGTTGTGCGTGTAACCATTTTATCTCTCCCCGGAGACCCCGAGGAACGTGATGTTTTTTTTTTTTACGGTTTCCACGGCAGCCCCGTTGATGAGAATGGGCCTGGTTCCGTATGAAGTCCACAATCAGCTACTTTGCTTTTCAGACGTTGAGGGGGTGGATGTTAACCTGGCACCGTCAGCGTGCCTACCTCCTCCCTGTACACTGTCTCGTCGCTGGTCACCTACTGTCGTGTTGTCAGGGGAACTTGATGACTGAATAGGAACTGTGAGACCACGCAGTCGTGGGTAAACAGGGAGTACAGGAGGTCACCACGAAACCAGAATTCAATAATATAAAACACCCTCATTCTGCCCTAATTCAGCTATAAAACACCCTCATTCTGCCCTAATTCAGCTATAAAACACCCTCATTCTGCCCTAATTCAGCTATAAAACACCCTCATTCTGCTCTAATTCAGCTATAAAACACCCTCATTCTGCTCTAATTCAGCTATAAAACAACCTCATTCTGCTCTAATTCAGCTATAAAACACCCTCATTCTGCCCTAATTCAGCTATAAAACACCCTCATTCTGCTCTAATTCAGCTATAAAACACCCTCATTCTGCCCTAATTCAGCTATAAAACACCCTCATTCTGCTCTAATTCAGCTATAAAACACCCTCATTCTGCCCTAATTCAGCTATAAAACACCCTCATTCTGCTCTAATTCAGCTATAAAACACCCTCATTCTGCCCTAATTCAGCTATAAAACACCCTCATTCTGCTCTAATTCAGCTATAAAACACCCTCATTCTGCTCTAATTCAGCTATAAAACACCCTCATTCTGCCCTAATTCAGCTATAAAACACCCTCATTCTGCTCTAATTCAGCTATAAAACACCCTCATTCTGCTCTAATTCAGCTATAAAACAACCTCATTCTGCTTCTAATTCAGCTATAAAACACCCTCATTCTGCCCTAATTCAGCTATAACAAACACCCTCATTCTGCTCTAATTCAGCTATAAAACACCCTCATTCTGCCCTAATTCAGCTATAAAACACCCTCATTCTGCTCTAATTCAGCTATAAAACACCCTCATTCTGCCCTAATTCAGCTATAAAACACCCTCATTCTGCTCTAATTCAGCTATAAAACACCCTCATTCTGCCCTAATTCAGCTATAAAACACCCTCATTCTGCTCTAATTCAGCTATAAAACACCCTCATTCTGCTCTAATTCAGCTATAAACACCCTCATTCTGCCCTAATTCAGCTATAAAACACCCTCATTCTGCCCTAATTCAGCTATAAAACACCCTCATTCTGCCCTAATTCAGCTATAAAACACCCTCATTCTGCCCTAATTCAGCTATAAAAAGCAACCTCATTCTGCTCTAATTCAGCTATAAAACACCCTCATTTGCCCTAATTCAGATGTAAAACACCCTCATGTCTGCTCAAATTCAGCGATAAAACACCCTCATTCTGCCCTAATTCAGCTATAAAACACCCTCATTCTGCCCTAATTCAGCTATAAAAACAACCTCATTCTGCTCTAATTCAGCTATAAAACACCCTCATTTTGGCCCTAATTCAGATGTAAAACACCCTCATTCTGCTCAAATTCAGCGATAAAACAACCCTCATTCTGCCCTAGATTCAGCTATAAAACACCCTCATTCTGCCCTAATTCAGCTATAAAACACCCTCATTCTGCCCTAATTCAGCTATAAACACCCTCATTCTGCTCTAATTCAGCTAATAAAACACCCTCAGTCTGCTCTAATTCAGCTATAAAACAACCTCATTCTGCTCTAATTCAGCTATAAAACACCCTCATTCTGCTCTAATTCAGCTATAAAACAACCTCATTCTGCCCCAATCTCAGCTATAAAACAACCTCATTCTGCCCCAATCTCAGCTATAAAACACCCTCATTCTGCCCTAATTCAGCTATAAAACACCCTCATTCTGCTCTAATTCAGCTATAAAACACCCTAATTCTGCCCTAATTAAGCTATAAAACACCCTCATTCTGCTCTAATTCAGCTATAAAACACCCTCATTCTGCCCTAATTCAGCTATAAAACACCTCCATTCTGCTCTAATTCAGCTATAAAACACCTCATTCTGCCCTAATTCAGCTATAAAACACCCTCATCTGGTTCTGCCCTAATTCAGCTATAAAACACCCTCATTCTGCTTTAATTCAGCTATAAAACACCCTCATTCTGCTCTAATTCAGCTATAAAACAACCTCATTCTGCTCTAATTCAGCTATAAAACACCCTCATTCTGCCCGAATTCAGCTATAAAACACCCTCATTCTGCTCTAATTCAGCTATAAAACACCTCATTCTGCCCTAATTCAGCTATAAAACACCCTCATTCTGCTCTAATTCAGCTATAAAACACCCTCATTCTGGCCCTAATTCAGCTATAAAACAACCCTCATTCTGCCTAATTCAGCTATAAAACACCCTCATTCTGCCCTAATTCAGCTATAAAACACCCTCATTCTGCCCTAATTCAGCTATAAAACACCCTCATTCTGCTTTAATTCAGCTATAAAACACCCTCATT
>NC_034187.2:83813399-83850899 GCF_002021735.2 Oncorhynchus kisutch
GCCTAAACATCAGCACCACAGGTAACTATATATACCTCGGCCTAAACATCAGCACCACAGGTAACTATATATACCTCGGCCTAAACATCAGCACCACAGGTAACTATATATACCTCGGCCTAAACATCAGCACCACAGGTAACTATATATACCCTCGGCCTAAACATCGGCGCCACAGGTAACTTCTACAAAACCGTGAACGATCTGAGAGACAAGGCAAGAAGGGCATTCTATGCCATCAAAAGGAACATCAAATTCAACATACCAATTAGGATCTGGCAAAAAATACTTGTAGAACCCATTGTCCTTTATAGTTGTGAGGTCTGGGGTCCGCTCACCAACGAAGACTTCACAAAATGGGACAAACAACAAATTGAAACTCTGCATGCAGAATCCTGCAAAAACATCCTCTGTGTACAACGTAGAACACCAAATAATGCATGCAGAGCAGAATTAGGCTGATACCCACTAATTATCAAAATCCAGAAAAGAGCCATTAAATTCTACAACCACCTAAAAGGAAGCGATTCACAAACCTTCCATAACAAAGCCATCACCTACAGAGAGATGAACCTGAAGAGTCCCCTAAGCAAGCTGGTCCTGGGGCTCTGTTCACAAACACAAACACACCCCACAGAGCCCCAGGACAGTAGCACAATTAGGCCCAACCAAATCATGAGAAAACAAAAGAATAATTACTTGACACATTGGAAATAATTAACAAAAAAACAGAGCAAACTAGAATGCTATTTGGCCCTACACAGAGAGTACACAGCGGCAGAATACCTGATCACTACGACTGACCCAAAATTAAGGAAAGCTTTGACTATGTACAGACTCAGTGAGCATAGCCTTGCTATTGAGAAAGGCCACCGTAGGGAGACATGGCTCTCAAGAGAAGACAGGCTATGTGCACACTGCCCACAAAATGAGGTGGAAACTGAGCTGCACTTCCTAACCTCCTGCCCAATGTATGACCATATTAGAGAGACATATTTCTCTCTCTACCTCTCTCTGTGAAGGTTAACAATGGTGCTGTACTGTGAAAATATTTTATCCCAAAAAACACACACCTTTCACCCTTTATCTATCTATCTATCTATCTATCTATCTATCTATCTATCTATCTATCTATCTATCTATCTATCTATCTATCTATCTATCTATCTATCTATCTATCTATCTATCTATCTATCTATCTATCTATCTATCTATCTATCTATCTATCTATCTATCTATCTATCTATCTATCTATCTATCTATCTATCTATCTATCTATCTATCTATCTATCTATCTATCTATCTATCTATCTTTCTATCTATCTATCTATCTATCTATCTATCTATCTATCTATCTATCTATCTATCTATCTATCTATCTATCTATCTATCTATCTATCTATCTATCAATTCAATTCAATTCAAGGGCTTTATTGGCATGGGAAACATGTGTTAACATTGCCAAAGCAAGTGAGGTAGACAACATACAAAGTGAATATATAACATACACATACAGAAGTTTCAAAACAGTAAAGACATTACAAATGTCATATTATATATATACAGTGTTCTAACAATGTACAAATGGCTAAAGGACACAAGATAAAATAAATAAGCATAAATATGGGTTGTATTTACAATGGTGTTTGTTCTTCACTGGTTGCCCTTTTCTCGTGGCAACAGGTCACAAATCTTGCTGCTGTGATGGCACACTGTGGAATTTCACCCAGTAGATATGGGAGTTTTTCAAAATTGGATTTGTTTTCGAATTCTTTGTGGATCTGTGTAATCTGAGGGAAATATGTCTCTCTAATATGGTCATACATTGGGCAGGAGGTTAGGAAGTGCAGCTCAGTTTCCACCTCATTTTGTGGGCAGTGAGCACATAGCCTGTCTTCTCTTGAGAGCCATGTCTGCCTACGGCGGCCTTTCTCAATAGCAAGGCTATGCTCACTGAGTCTGTACATAGTCAAAGCTTTCCTTAATTTTGGGTCAGTCACAGTGGTCAGGTATTCTGCCGCTGTGTACTCTCTGTGTAGGGCCAAATAGCATTCTAGTTTGCTCTGTTTTTTTGTTAATTCTTTCCAATGTGTTAAGTAGTTATCTTTTTGTTTTCTCATGATTTGGTTGGGTCTAATTGTGCTGCTGTCCTGGGGCTCAGGACCAGCTTGCTTAGGGGACTCTTCTCCAGGTTCATATCTATCTATCTATCTATCTATCTATCTATCTATCTATCTATCTATCTATCTATCTATCTATCTATCTATCTATCTATCTATCTATCTCTCTCTCTCTCTTTCTCTCTCTCTCCCCATCTATCTTTTCTCTCTATCTCCATCTCCTTCTCTCTCTCTTTCTCTCTCTCTCCCCATCTATCTTTTCTCTCTGTCTTCATCTCCTTCTCTGTCTCTTTCTCTCCTTGTCCCCTTTGTTCCTCTTTTTAAATTAAATGTGTTCTCTCTGTCTGTCCATCTGGGAGAGAGTGAGTGAAAGGAGGTTAGTGTTGTCGCTAGGCTAATCGATAGTTCAGAACGTTCTCTGCCTCGTCGTTGCCATGCTTGTTTCCTTGGCAACAGTTTTTCAAAGCCATTCTCTCTCTCTCTCTCTCTCTCTCTCTCTCTCTCTCTCTCTCTCCATTTTTCTTTATTTTTCTCTTTCTCTCTTTTTCTATGTATCTCTCTCTTTGGTATGATGCAACGCCACCATAGGTAGTGTGGTAGGTTAGAGCGTTAGTAGTGTGAATAGTTACACGAGACACGAGGTTAGAGCGCTTTAGTGTGAGGTTGTGACCTATAACTGCTGAGCTGAGACAGATACGAACAGTTCCTGTTTACTACAGTGTGAAAATAATCGGAATTACAACAGACACACCAGGGCCGGATTCCAAACTGAGGATATGTGTCATTCCCTCTGTCCTTGGTGATTCCTCCTTCCCTTGAAATGAATCATCCCTGTAATGTAACCCAGGTAATGAGTGTCAAATGGATGTGGTGAAGGTTGAACGTCTCATGGATTTTAGTGGAGCGGCATTGGAGTTGTGTGTATCTGTGTATTTTCCTATTGAAAAATATATGTACTATTGCATTCATGACTGCAAACTAAATGCTACTTCTTCCCATGTTGTTAATGATACTGCTTCCCGGTCCATGTATTAACAGACATGGCAAACAGAGTCCAACCTTTAACAGGTCCCTTCCTCCCTTTCACAACCTTCCTCGAATCAGGTTAACCTGCATAATAATAACAGTCCTCCCTCCTCCCTCTCCCTCTTTCCTCCCTCTCCCTCTCCTCCCCCTCTCCCTCTTTCCTCCCTCTCCCTCCCTCTCCCTCTCCCTCTCCCTCTCCCTCTCCCTCTCCCTCTCCCTCTCCCTCTCCCTCTCCCTCTCCCTCTCCCTCCCTCTCCTCTCCTCTCCCTCTCCCTCTCCCTCTCCCTCTCCCTCTCCCTCTCCATCTCCTCTCCCTCTCTCCTCCTCTCCTCTCCCTCTCCCTCTCCCTCTCCCTCTCCCTCTCCCTCTCCCTCTCCTCTCTCCTCTCCCTCTCCCTCTCTCCTCCCTCTCCTCTCCTCTCCCCTCTCCCTCTCCCTCTCCCCTCTCCCTCCCTCTCCCTCTCCCTCTCCCTCTCCCTCTCCCTCTCTCCTCTCTCCTCTCCTCTCCCTCTCCCTCCTCTCCCTCTCCCTCTCCCTCTCCCTCTCCCTCTCCCTCTCCTATCCCTCTCCCTCTCCCTCCTCTCCCTCTCCCTCTCCCTCTCCCTCTCCCTCTCCCTCTCCCTCTCCCTCTCCCTCTCCTCTCCTCTCCCTCTCCCTCTCTCCTCCCTTTCCCTCTCCCTCTCTCCTCCCTCTCCCTCTCTCCTCCTCTCCCTCTCCCTCTCCCTCTCTCCTCCCTCTCCCTCTCCCTCTCCCTCTCCCTCTCCCTCTCCCTCTCCCTCTCCCTCTCCCTCTCCCTCTCCCTCTCCCTCTCTCCTCTCTCTCCCTCTCCCTCTCCCTCTCCCTCTCTCCTCCCTTTCCCTCTCCCTCTCTCCTCCCTCTCCCCTCTCCCTCCCTTCCTCTCTCACCTTCCATCCCTATTTCTCCCTCCCTCTCCCCCTCTCTCTCCCTCCCTACCTCCCGCTCCCTCTCTCTTCCCTCTCCCACTCTCCTCCCTCTCCCTCTCTCCTCGCTTCCCTCTCCCTCTCTCCTCCCTCTCCCTCTCCCCCCCTTCCTCTCTCACCTTCCATCCCTCTTTCTCCCTCCCTCTCCCCCTCTCTCTCCCTCCCTACCTCCCACTCCCTCTCTCTTCCCTCCCTCTCTCTCTCCCGCTCCCTCCCCTTTCTCTCCCTACCTCTTTCTCCCTCCCTCTCCCCCTCACTTTCTCCCTTCCTCTCCCCACTCTCCCTCCCTCTCTATCTCCCCCTCTCTCTCGCTCTCCCTCCATCCCTCTCGCTCCTCCTCCCTGCCTCTCTCTCTCTAGGTGGTGGAAGTTGACACTGTAGTGTGGGTGTTGAGCTGAGAGGCCCTGGTTGATGCTGTGAAAGAGCTCTGTAAAGACAAACACAAGCAAAGGTAAGAACAAGAGAAAAAAAAGGGGGGGGACAACTACAGCTGAGACCAAGATACCATGGAGACGTAGCATATGGGCAGAAAGTGGTAGAGAGTGAGAGATGTGAGATGGAGGAGAAAAAGACAGGAAGATGAATGAGGTAGAAGTGAGGAACAGAGATGGGGAGAGGGGGAAGCGAGAGAGAGAGATAGGGGGGAGAGAGAGGGGGAAGAGAGAGAGAGATAGGGGGGAAGAGAGATAGGGATAGAGGGGGAGAGAGAGGGGGAAGCGAGAGCATGAAGGGGGAGAGAGATGGGGGAGGGGGGAGAGAGGGGTGGGAGAGAGGGGGTGGGGTGGGGGGAGCCAGAAGGGTGAAACTGAGAGTTCAGTGGCAGCTTACTGTACTGTATAGTAGCTGCTGAATGGGATAGAATCCCAGACCACTTCCCACTATGAATCACAGCCCACCTCCTCCCACTATGAATCACAGCCCACCTCCTCCCACTGTGGATCACAGCCCACCTCCTCCCACTGTGGATCACAGCCCACCTCCTCCCACTGTGGATCACAGCCCACCTACTCCCACTATGAATCACAGCCCACCTCCTCCCACTGTGGATCACAGCCCACTGCCTCCTACTATGGATCACAGCCCACTGCCTCCCACTATGGATCACAGCCCACCTCCTCCCACTATGAATCACAGCCCACCTCCTCCCACTATGAATCACAGCCCACTGCCTCCCACTATGGATCACAGCCCACCTCCTTCCACTGTGAATCACAGCCCACTGCTTCTCACTATGAATCACAGCCCACCTCCTCCCACTATGGATCACAGCCCACCTCCTTCCACTGTGAATCACAGCCCACTGCTTCCCACTATGAATGACAGCCCACCTCCTCCCACTATGAATCACAGCCCACCTCCTCCCACTATGAGTCACAGCCCACTGCCTCCCACTATGAATAACAGCCCACTGCCTCCCACTATGGATCACAGCCCACCTCCTTCCACTGTGAATCACAGCCCACTGCTTCTCACTATGAATCACAGCCCACCTCCTCCCACTATGGATCACAGCCCACCTCCTTCCACTGTGAATCACAGCCCACTGCTTCCCACTATGAATGACAGCCCACCTCCTCCCACTGTGGATCACAGCCCACCTCCTCCCACTGTGGATCACAGCCCACCTCCTCCCACTGTGGATCACAGCCCACCTCCTCCCACTATGAATCACAGCCCACCTCCTCCCACTGTGGATCACAGCCCACCTCCTCCCACTATGGATCACAGCCCACTGCCTCCCACTATGGATCACAGCCCACCTCCTCCCACTATGAATCACAGCCCACCTCCTCCCACTATGAATCACAGCCCACTGCCTCCCACTATGAATAACAGCCCACTGCCTCCCACTATGGATCACAGCCCACCTCCTTCCACTGTGAATCACAGCCCACTGCTTCTCACTATGATCACAGCCCACCTCCTCCCACTATGGATCACAGCCCACCTCCTTCCACTGTGAATCACAGCCCACTGCTTCCCACTATGAATGACAGCCCACCTCCTCCCACTATGAATCATAGCCCACCTCCTCCCACTATGAATCACAGCCCACCTCCTCCCACTATGAATCACAGCCCACCTCCTCCCACTATGGATCACAGCCCACTGCCTCCCACTATGGATCACAGCCCACCTCCTCCCACTATGAATCACAGCCCACCTCCTCCCACTATGAATCACAGCCCACTGCCTCCCACTATGAATAACAGCCCACTGCCTCCCACTATGGATCACAGCCCACCTCCTTCCACTGTGAATCACAGCCCACTGCTTCTCACTATGAATCACAGCCCACCTCCTCCCACTATGGATCACAGCCCACCTCCTTCCACTGTGAATCACAGCCCACTGCTTCCCACTATGAATGACAGCCCACCTCCTCACACTATGAATCACAGCCCATCTCCTCCCACTATGAATCACAGCCCACCTCCTCCCACTATGAATCACAGCCCACCTCCTCCCACTATGAATCACAGCCCACTGCCTCCCACTATGAATCACAGCCCACCTCCTCCCACTATGAATCACAGCCCACCTCCTCCCACTATGAATCACAGCCCACCTCCTCCAAGTGCAGTGGACTCTACTGCCTACAAAATAGCAGGCGACTCAGATGCTGGCCTACTAGGCAGAGTTGCAAAGAAAAAGCCATATCTCAGACTGGCCAATAAAAACAGAGGAACTCTGCCTAGAAGGCCAGCATCCCGGGATCGCCTCTTCACTGTTGATGTTGAGACTGGTGTTTTGCAGGTGTACTATTTAATGAAGCTGTCAGATGAGGACTTGTGAGGCATCTGTTTCTCAAACTACACTCTAATGTACTTGTCCTCTTGCTCAGTTGTGCACCGGGGCCTCCCACTCCTCTTTCTATTCTTGTTAGAGACAGTTTGCACTGTCCTGTGAAGGGAGTAGTACACAGCGTTGTACGAGATCTTCAGTTTCTTGGCAATTTCTTACAAGGAATAGCCTTCATTTCTCAGAACAATAATAGACTGACGAGTTTCAGAAGAAAGTTATTTGTTTCTGGACATTTTGAGCCTGTAATCGAACCCACAAATGCTGATACTCCAGATACTCAGCTAGTTAGATACTCAAGGAGTTAGACTGGAGGGAAGGAGTTAGACTGGAGAGGGAGGAGTTAGACTGGAGGGAGGAGTTAGACTGGAGAGGGAGGAGTTAGACTGGAGAGGGAGGAGTTAGACTGGAGAGGGAGGAGTTAGACTGGAGGGAGGAGTTAGACTGGAGAGGGAGGAGTTAGACTGGAGCGAGGAGTTAGACTGGAGAGGGAGGAGTTAGACTGGAGAGGGAGGAGTTAGACGGGAGGGAAGAGTTAGACTGGAGGGAAGAGTTAGACTGGAGCGAGGAGTTAGACTGGAGAGGGAGGAGTTAGACGGGAGAGGGAGGAGTTAGACTGGAGCGAGGAGTTAGACTGGAGAGGGAGGAGTTAGACTGGAGAGGGAGGAGTTAGACTGGAGAGGGAGGAGTTAGACTGGAGAGGGAGGAGTTATACTGGAGGGAGGAATTAGACTGGAGAGGGAGGAGTTATACTGGAGGGAGGAATTAGACTGGAGAGGGAGGAGTTAGACTGGAGGGAGGAGTTTGACTGGAGAGGGAGGAGTTAGACTTGGGAGGGAGGAGTTATACTGGAGAAGGGAGGAGTTAAGTCTGGTATACTGGAGGGAGGAATTAGACTGGAGAGGGAGGATTTAGACTGGAGGGAGGAGTTAGACTGGAGAGGGAGGAGTTAAACTGGAGGGTCAGTTGTGTAAAAGAAGCGCACTTTGCTCTAGTTTTACATTGGCTGACTGAATCTCAGAGGGAAGGTGTGTGTGTGTGTGCGCGTGTGTGTGTGTGCGTGCGTGCGCCTGCGTGTGTGTGTGTGTGTGCGTGCGTGCGTGCGTGCGTGCGTGTGTGTGTGTGTGCGTGTGCGTGCGTGTGTGTGTGTGTGTGTGTGTGTGTGCGTGCGCGTGCGTGTGTGTGTGACAACACATTGAGGAAGTGAATGTGTAGGAGAGTGTTGTGTTGTACTGCATCATCCAGATGAACGTCATTTGTCTCCGTTGTTCTCAGAAGACGACACATACCAGCATTCCGCAATGGCCCAATACCACCCTATTCCCTATATAGTGCACTACTTTAGACCAGAGCCCTATTCCCTATATAGTGCACTACTTTAGACCAGGGCTCTATGTGACACCCTCTGGGCACGGGTGAAAAGCAGTGCACTATATACAGGGAATAGGGTGCTATTTGTGACGCAACCCAAAGATACATTTCTGTTGCAGTGGAAAAGAGAAGTGAGGAGGATGTGTTAGAGCCGCCAGGAGTATTTTAGAGGAACCCATTGTAGTCTGACTTAGAAACAGGGAGAGAGAGAGAGAGAGAGAGAGTAGGGAGAGAGAGAGTAGGAGAGAGAGAGAGTAGGAGAGAGAGAGAGAGAGAGAGAGAGAGTGGGAGAGAGAGAGAGTACGAGAGAGAGAGAGTAGGAGAGAGAGAGTAGGAGAGAGAGAGAGTAGGAGAGAGAGTAGGAGAGAGAGAGAGAGAGAGAGAGTAGGAGAGAGAGAGAGAGAGTAGGAGAGAGAGAGAGAGAGTAGGAGAGAGAGAGAGGGAGAGGGAGAGAGTAGGAGAGAGAGTAGGAGAGAGAGAGAGAGAGAGAGTAGGAGAGAGAGAGTAGGAGAGAGGGAGAGAGAGAGAGAGTAGGAGAGAGAGAGTAGGAGAGAGAGAGAGAGAGACAGAGAGAGAGTAGGAGAGAGAGAGTAGGAGAGAGAGAGAGTAGGAGAGAGAGAGGGAGAGTAGGAGAGAAGAGAGAGAAAGAGAGAGAGTAGAGAGAGAGAGAGAGAGAGAAGAGAGAGAGAGAGAGAGAGAGTAGAGAGAGAGAGAGTAGGAGAGAGAGAGNATGAACGTCATTTGTCTCCGTTGTTCTCAGAAGACGACACATACCAGCATTCCGCAATGGCCCAATACCACCCTATTCCCTATATAGTGCACTACTTTAGACCAGAGCCCTATTCCCTATATAGTGCACTACTTTAGACCAGGGCTCTATGTGACACCCTCTGGGCACGGGTGAAAAGCAGTGCACTATATACAGGGAATAGGGTGCTATTTGTGACGCAACCCAAAGATACATTTCTGTTGCAGTGGAAAAGAGAAGTGAGGAGGATGTGTTAGAGCCGCCAGGAGTATTTTAGAGGAACCCATTGTAGTCTGACTTAGAAACAGGGAGAGAGAGAGAGAGAGAGAGAGAGTAGGAGAGAGAGAGTAGGAGAGAGAGAGAGTAGGAGAGAGAGAGAGAGAGAGAGAGAGTGGGGAGAGAGAGAGAGTACGAGAGAGAGAGAGTAGGAGAGAGAGAGTAGGAGAGAGAGAGAGTAGGAGAGAGAGTAGGAGAGAGAGAGAGAGAGAGAGAGAGTAGGAGAGAGAGAGAGAGTAGGTGAGAGAGAGAGAGAGTAGGAGAGAGAGAGAGAGAGAGGGAGAGAGTAGGAGAGAGAGTAGGAGAGAGAGAGAGAGAGAGAGTAGGAGAGAGAGAGAGAGAGAGTAGGGAAGAGAGAGAGAGAGGCGAGCGAGAGAGAGGAGGTAGTGAGAGAGAGAGTAGGAGGAGGAGCGAGAAGACAGACGAGAAGATAGGAGAGAGAGAGTAGGGAGAGAGAGAAGTAGGAGAGAGAGAGAGGGAGAGTAGGAGAGAGAGAGAGAAAGAAGAGAGAGTAGCAGCAGATGTAGAGAAAGAGAGAGAGAGAGAGGAGAGGAGAGAGTAGGATGAGAGAGAGAGAGTAGGAGAGAGAGAGAGTAGGAGAGAGAGAGAGGGAGAGTAGGAGAGAGAGAGAGAGAGAAGAGAGAAGGAGAGAGTAGGAGAGAGGAGAGAGAGAGAGAGAGAGAGAGAGGATGCCCATTGATGGATACTCTGTGGGGAGAGGAAGACAAAGTATCATTGTGGCTGTGATGCACCCTAGATAGAACAAGTGCGAGAAAACAACATTTACCAGGCGAGCAGAGAGAATACGGGTAAAACACATCATGTCTCTAAATAGACGTCAGAAAAAGAGAAGTGTGAGAAAAGAGAAAGAGAGAGAGAGAGAGATGTGTAGAGCTAGCTAGTAGCTACAGTAGTGTCCACAGTAGCAGAGTGTCTTAATAAGGGAGGGACAGAGAGAGAGAGAGACAGCCACTGAGACCCTAGTGGGATAGCAGGCTACACTGGGACAGACTGATTTTGTGGGATTAACCGACTAACAGGATACGGAATAATAGATCACGGTTAAAGAGGAGGAGGAAGGAGAGAAAAGAGGAAGAAAGAGGGAGGATCGTCTTTTGACAGGTGTGAAGGTAAGAAGAAAAGTGCAGGTATCGTTGACGGAGTTGTGTTTTATTATTATTGAGTAGAGTAGAATTCAGGTTCCCTCTTGATGCTGATCTGCGGTCAGTCTCATGACACCACCCTTTAATAATTAAGGCTTAGGACATAGGGAGGGAAGGCTGATCCTAAATCTGTGGCCAAACTTCCGTGGCCAATGGGTAATTGTTAAGTTTACACAGAATAAGCAACGAGTGAACTTCCTGTCTAACTCACGCTATGTGCCTGTGCATGGATGGGTCCACAAATACACACTACACACATACACGGACACACAAATACACACACTCTCACTACCCACATACACACAAATACACACACTCTCACTACACACATAGACGGACACACAAATACACACACTCTCATTACACACATACACGGACACACACAAGCACAAACACATACTCTCACTACACACATACACACACAAATACACCCACTCTCACTACACACATACACACACAAGCACAAATACACACACTCTCACTACACACATACACACACAAATACACACACTCTCACTACACACATAGACGGACACAACAAATACACACACTCTCACTACACACATAGACGGACACACAAATACACACACTCTCACTACACAAATACACACACTCTCACTACACACACACACACACACACAAACATAGCCACTCTCACTACACACAGACACGCACAAATACACCCACTCTCACTACACACATACACATACACACACAAGCACAAACACACACACCCACTCTCACTACACACATACACGCACAAGCACAAATACACACACTCTCACTACACACACACACACACAAATACACCCACTCTCACTACACACATACACGCACAAGCACAAATACACACACTCTCACTACACACACACACACACAAATACACCCACTCTCACTACACACATACACGCACAAGCACAAATACACACACTCTCACTACACACATACACACACAAATACACCCACTCTCACTACACACATACACGCACAAGCACAAATACACACACTCTCACTACACACATACACACACAAATGCACCCACTCTCACTACACACACAAACACACCCACTCTCACTAAACACAGACACACACAAACACACCCACTCTCACTACACACATACACACACAAACACACCCACTCTCACTACACACATACACACACAAATACACACACTCTCACTACACACACACACACACAAATACACACACTCTCACTACACACATACACGCACAAGCACAAACACAAATACACACACTCTCACTACACACAGACACGCACAAACACACCCACTCTCACTACACACAAACACACACAAGCACAAACACACCCAGAGCCGAGAGAGATGGCTGCTGGCTGTTTCACATCCTCTATAGGGAGGGAGAAGTCAGCACCAGGCCGACCGTTTCCTGGCAACCACTAGTGGAGCGCTGGTCTCGGTTTGGACCGCGTCTGTGTGTGAGTGCGTAATTGTGTGTGTTTGTGTGTGTGAGTCTGAGCGTGAGGGTGAGGGTGTGTGTGTGTGAGGCTGCGTGTGTGTCTGTGTGTGTTTATGTGTGTGTGAGTGAGGCTGTGTGTGTTAATGTGTGTGTGAGGGTGTGTGTGTGTGTGTGTGTGTGTGAGTGTGTGTGTGTGTGTTACCTGATGCACTCACCTTAATTGTATACTATTTCTCTCTCTCTCTCTCTCTCTCTCTCTCTCTCTCTCTCTCTCTCTCTCTCTCTCTCTCTCTCTCTCTCTCTCTCTCTCTCTCTCTCTCCCCCTTCTCTGTCTCTCTCTCTCTCTCTCTCTGCCCCCTCTCTGTCTCTCTCTCTCTCTCTCTGCCCCCTCTCTGTTTCTGTCTCTCTCTCTCTCTCCCTCCGTCTCTCTCTCTCTCTCCATCTCTCTCTCTCTCTCTCTCCCTCTCTTTCCCTCTCTCTCCCTCTCTTTCCCTCTCTCTCCCTCTCTCTCTTGCTCTCTCTCTCTCTCTCTCTCTATCTCGCTGTCTCTCTCTCTTGCTGTCTCTCTCTTGCTCTCTCTCCCTCTCTCCCTCTCTCTCTGCCCCCTCTCTGTTTCTGTCTCTCTCCCTCTCTCTCTCTGCCCCCTCTCTGTTTCTCTCTCTCTCTCTCTCCGTCTCTCTCCCTCCGTCTCTCTCTCTCTCTCCGTCTCTCTCCGTTTCTCTCAATCTCTGTCTCTCTCTCCCTCTCTCTCTCTCCCTCTCTCTCTCTCTGCCCCCTCTCTGTTTCTCTCTCTCTCTCCCTCCGTCTCTCTCTCTCCGTCTCTCTCCGTCTCTCTCTCTCTCCGTCTCTCTCCCTCTCTCTTGCTGTCTCTCTCTCCCTCTCTCTCTCTCTCCCCCCTCTCTGTTTCTGTCTCTCTCTCTCTCTTTCTCAAACCCCCTCCTTTCCAAACCCCTCCTTACTAAACCCCCTCCTTTCTAAACCCCCTCCTTTCTAAACCCCTCCTTTCCAAACCCCTCCTTTCTAAACCCCCTCCTTTCCAAACCCCTCCTTTCTAAACCCCCTCCTTTCCAAACCCCTCCTTTCTAAACCCCCTCCTTTCCAAACCCCTCCTTTCTAAACCCCCTCCTTTCCAAACCCCCTCCTTTCCAACCCCCTCCTTTCCAAACCCCTCCTTTCTAAACCCCCTCCTTTCCAAACCCCCTCCTTTCCAAACCCCTCCTTTCTAAACCCCCTCCTTTCCAAACCCCTCCTTTCCAAACCCTTCCTTTCCAAACCCCCTCCTTTCCAAACCCCTCCTTTCCAAACCCTTCCTTTCCAAACCCTTCCTTTCCAAACCCCCTCCTTTCCAAACCCCTCCTTTCTAAACCCCCTCCTTTCCAAACCCTTCCTTTCCAAACCACTCATTTCCAAACCCCTCCTTTCTAAACCCCCTCATTTCCAAACCCCTCCTTTCTAAACCCCCTCCTTTCCAAACAATTCCTTTCCAAACCCTTCCTTTCCAAACCCCTCCTTTCCAAACCCCTCCTTTCTAAACCCCCTCCTTTCCAAACCCTTCCTTTCCAAACCCCCTCCTTTCCAAACCCCTCCTTTCCAAACCCCTCCTTTCTAAACCCCCTCCTTTCCAAACCCCTCCTTTCCAAACCCCTCCTTTCCAAACCCTTCCTTTCCAAACCCTTCCTTTCCAAACCCCCTCCTTTCCAAACCCCCTCCTTTCCAAACCCCTCCTTTCTAAACCCCCTCCTTTCCAAACCCTTCCTTTCCAAACCCCCTCCTTTCCAAACCCCTCCTTTCCAAACCCTTCCTTTCCAAACCCTTCCTTTCCAAACCCCCTCCTTTCCAAACCCCTCCTTTCTAAACCCCCTCCTTTCCAAACCCTTCCTTTCCAAACCACTCATTTCCAAACCCCTCCTTTCTAAACCCCCTCATTTCCAAACCCCTCCTTTCTAAACCCCCTCCTTTCCAAACCATTCCTTTCCAAACCCTTCCTTTCCAAACCCCTCCTTTCCAAACCCCTCCTTTCTAAACCCCCTCCTTTCCAAACCCTTCCTTTCCAAATACCCTCCTTTCCAAACCCCTCCTTTCCAAACCCCTCCTTTCTAAACCCCCTCCTTTCCAAACCCCTCCTTTCCAAACCCATCCTTTCTAAACCCCCTCCTTTCCAAACCCTTCCTTTCTAAACCCCCTCGTTTCCAAACCCCTCCTTTCTAAACCCCCTCCTTTCCAAACCCCTCCTTTCTAAACCCCCTCCTTTCCAAACCCCTCCTTTCTAAACCCCCTCCTTTCCAAACCCCTCCTTTCTAAACCCCCTCCTTTCTAAACCCCCTCCTTTCTAAACCCCCTCCTTTCCAAACCCCTCCTTTCCAAACCCCTCCTTTCCAAACCCCCTCCTTTCCAAACCCCTCATTTCCTCCCCCTGTCCCTTATTGGACACTGTGTAGCTATTGGAAACCACAGAGCACAGCTGTGGTCCGTCTTGAATTGTGGCCCTGATTGCAACAAGTGATCGCTTGCTCACTTGGTTCCATGTAGTGTTTTTGATGTAGTGTCTGTGTGTTAATTTGGCTGGCCATGAAGTGTACCCTGCGGCTCGCATTCACCCCCTAGTTTCGCAAGCTGTTAAAGGAGGCATGGAAGACACATACAACATAGACTTTGAGGGCGGAAAGCAGGACATGCAAAGGGCCAACTGCTCTCAGAAAGGTCTCATACACAGAGAAAACAAAGACAGGGTGGAGAACTAGGCTCTTAAAAAGATAAGTCATTCTACGTAAACTGACAAGCAGCCACAGACATTAGAAATGCTGTTAGACCTGCTATCAACAGACAGTAGATATACTGTCAGACCTGCTATCAACAGACAGTAGATATACTGTCAGACCTGCTATCAACAGACAGTAGATATACTGTCAGACCTGCTATCAACAGACAGTAGATATACTGTCAGACCTGCTATCAACAGTAGATATCCTGTCAGACCTATCAACAGACAGTAGATATCCTGTCAGACCTGCTATCAACAGTAGATATACTGTCAGACCTGCTATCAACAGACTGTAGATAAACTGTCAGACCTGCTATCAACAGACAGTAGATAAACTGTCAGACCTGCTATCAACAGTAGATATCCTGTCAGACCTGCTATCAACAGACTGTAGATATACTGTCAGACCTGCTATCAACAGTAGATATACTGTCAGACCTGCTATCAACAGTAGATATACTGTCAGACCTGCTATCAACAGACAGTAGATAAACTGTCAGACCTGCTATCAACAGTAGATATCCTGTCAGACCTGCTATCAACAGTAGATATACTGTCAGACCTGCTATCAACAGTAGATATCCTGTCAGACCTGCTATCAACAGTAGATATACTGTCAGACCTGCTATCAACAGACTGTAGATAAACTGTCAGACCTACTATCAACAGACAGTAGATATACTGTCAGACCTGCTATCAACAGACAGTAGATATACTGTCAGACCTGCTATAAACAGTAGATATACTGTCAGACCTGCTATCAACAGACAGTAGATATACTGTCAGACCTGCTATCAACAGACTGTAGATATACTGTCAGACCTGCTATCAACAGTAGATAAACTGTCAGACCTGCTATCAACAGTAGATATACTGTCAGACCTGCTATCAACAGTAGATATCCTGTCAGACCTGCTATCAACAGACTGTAGATATACCGTCAGACCTGCTATCAACAGACAGTAGATAAACTGTCAGACCTGCTATCAACAGTAGATATACTGTCAGACCTGCTATCAACAGTAGATATACTGTCAGACCTGCTATCAACAGACAGTAGATATCCTGTCAGACCTGCTATCAACAGTAGATATACCGTCAGACCTGCTATCAACAGTAGATATACTGTCAGACCTGCTATCAACAGACAGTAGATATACTGTCAGACCTGCTATCAACAGACAGTAGATATACTGTCAGACCTGCTATCAACAGTAGATATACCGTCAGACCTGCTATCAACAGACAGTAGATATCCTGTCAGACCTGCTATCAACAGACAGTAGATATACTGTCAGACCTGCTATCAACAGACAGTAGATATACTGTCAGACCTGCTATCAACAGACAGTAGGTATACTGTCAGACCTGCTATCAACAGACAGTAGATATACTGTCAGACCTGCTATAAACAGTAGATATACTGTCAGACCTGCTATCAACAGAGAGTAGATATACTGTCAGACCTGCTATCAACAGACAGTAGATATACTGTCAGACCTGCTATCAACAGACAGTAGATATACTGTCAGACCTGCTATAAACAGTAGATATACTGTCAGACCTGCTATCAACAGAGAGTAGATATACTGTCAGACCTGCTATCAACAGTAGATATCCTGTCAGACCTATCAACAGACAGTAGATATCCTGTCAGACCTGCTATCAACAGACAGTAGATATACTGTCAGACCTGCTATCAACAGACAGTAGATATACTGTCAGACCTGCTATCAACAGTAGATATACCGTCAGACCTGCTATCAACAGACAGTAGATATACTGTCAGACCTGCTATCAACAGTAGATATACCGTCAGACCTGCTATCAACAGACAGTAGATATACTGTCAGACCTGCTATCAACAGACAGTAGATATACTGTTAGACCTGCTATCAACAGTAGATATACCGTCAGACCTGCTATCAACAGACAGTAGATATACTGTCAGACCTGCTATCAACAGACAGTAGATATACTGTCAGACCTGCTATCAACAGACAGTAGATATACTGTCAGACCTGCTATCAACAGTAGATATACCGTCAGACCTGCTATCAACAGACAGTAGATATACTGTCAGACCTGCTATCAACAGACAGTAGATAAACTGTCAGACCTGCTATCAACAGTAGATATCCTGTCAGACCTGCTATCAACAGACTGTAGATATACTGTCAGACCTGCTATCAACAGTAGATATACTGTCAGACCTGCTATCAACAGTAGATATACTGTCAGACCTGCTATCAACAGACAGTAGATAAACTGTCAGACCTGCTATCAACAGTAGATATCCTGTCAGACCTGCTATCAACAGTAGATATACTGTCAGACCTGCTATCAACAGTAGATATCCTGTCAGACCTGCTATCAACAGTAGATATACTGTCAGACCTGCTATCAACAGACTGTAGATAAACTGTCAGACCTACTATCAACAGACAGTAGATATACTGTCAGACCTGCTATCAACAGACAGTAGATATACTGTCAGACCTGCTATAAACAGTAGATATACTGTCAGACCTGCTATCAACAGACAGTAGATATACTGTCAGACCTGCTATCAACAGACTGTAGATATACTGTCAGACCTGCTATCAACAGTAGATAAACTGTCAGACCTGCTATCAACAGTAGATATACTGTCAGACCTGCTATCAACAGTAGATATCCTGTCAGACCTGCTATCAACAGACTGTAGATATACCGTCAGACCTGCTATCAACAGACAGTAGATAAACTGTCAGACCTGCTATCAACAGTAGATATACTGTCAGACCTGCTATCAACAGTAGATATACTGTCAGACCTGCTATCAACAGACAGTAGATATCCTGTCAGACCTGCTATCAACAGTAGATATACCGTCAGACCTGCTATCAACAGTAGATATACTGTCAGACCTGCTATCAACAGACAGTAGATATACTGTCAGACCTGCTATCAACAGACAGTAGATATACTGTCAGACCTGCTATCAACAGTAGATATACCGTCAGACCTGCTATCAACAGACAGTAGATATCCTGTCAGACCTGCTATCAACAGACAGTAGATATACTGTCAGACCTGCTATCAACAGACAGTAGATATACTGTCAGACCTGCTATCAACAGACAGTAGGTATACTGTCAGACCTGCTATCAACAGACAGTAGATATACTGTCAGACCTGCTATAAACAGTAGATATACTGTCAGACCTGCTATCAACAGAGAGTAGATATACTGTCAGACCTGCTATCAACAGACAGTAGATATACTGTCAGACCTGCTATCAACAGACAGTAGATATACTGTCAGACCTGCTATAAACAGTAGATATACTGTCAGACCTGCTATCAACAGAGAGTAGATATACTGTCAGACCTGCTATCAACAGTAGATATCCTGTCAGACCTATCAACAGACAGTAGATATCCTGTCAGACCTGCTATCAACAGACAGTAGATATACTGTCAGACCTGCTATCAACAGACAGTAGATATACTGTCAGACCTGCTATCAACAGACAGTAGATATACTGTCAGACCTGCTATCAACAGTAGATATACCGTCAGACCTGCTATCAACAGACAGTAGATATACTGTCAGACCTGCTATCAACAGTAGATATACCGTCAGACCTGCTATCAACAGACAGTAGATATACTGTCAGACCTGCTATCAACAGACAGTAGATATACTGTTAGACCTGCTATCAACAGTAGATATACCGTCAGACCTGCTATCAACAGACAGTAGATATACTGTCAGACCTGCTATCAACAGACAGTAGATATACTGTCAGACCTGCTATCAACAGACAGTAGATATACTGTCAGACCTGCTATCAACAGTAGATATACCGTCAGACCTGCTATCAACAGGCAGTAGATATACTGTCAGACCTGCTATCAACAGACAGTAGATATACTGTTAGACCTGCTATCAACAGTAGATATCCTGTCAGACCTATCAACAGACAGTAGATATCCTGTCAGGCCTGCTATCAACAGTAGATATACTGTCAGACCTGCTATCAACAGACAGTAGATAAACTGTCAGACCTGCTATCAACAGTAGATATACTGTCAGACCTGCTATCAACAGTAGATATCCTGTCAGACCTGCTATCAACAGACAGTAGATATACCGTCAGACCTGCTATCAACAGACAGTAGATAAACTGTCAGACCTGCTATCAACAGTAGATATACTGTCAGACCTGCTATCAACAGACAGTAGATATACTGTCAGACCTGCTATCAACAGACAGTAGATATCCTGTCAGACCTGCTATCAACAGTAGATATACCGTCAGACCTGCTATCAACAGTAGATATACTGTCAGACCTGCTATCAACAGACAGTAGATATACTGTCAGACCTGCTATCAACAGACAGTAGATATACTGTCAGACCTGCTATCAACAGTAGATATACCATCAGACCTGCTATCAACAGACAGTAGATATACTGTCAGACCTGCTATCAACAGACTGTAGATAAACTCTTAGACGTTAGAGCTACTATATGCATGTGCAGTAGCATGTATATGAACAATATCCTGATTAATTTAATAATATATTGATTGATAGAGTTTCGTTTTAACAGGGGAGTTGTTAGACTAGAGGAGACGACTAGAGGAGACGACAGGTCAGGAAAGGTGATTAGATGAGAGGAAGGTTAGGTTTGTATAATAAGGTAGCTACAATAATATAACGTGAGTAAAGTAATTTTCTCTGTCGTGTATGTTGTTATCTCCTGTTAGGGGTCAAATCAAATCAATGTGTTATTGTTTATGTGCCGAACACAACAGGTCTAGCTAGACCTTACAGGGAAATGCTTACTTACAAGCCCTTAACCAACAATGGTTAAAATAAATCAATCAAATAAAGTAATAAAAATTAAAAACCTGCAGTAAAATAACAATGTGGAGGCTATATACAGGGTATTACGGTACCGAGTCAATGTGGAGGCTATATACAGGGTATTACGGTACAGAGTCAATGTGGAGGCTATATACAGGGTATTACGGTACAGAGTCAATGTGGAGGCTATATACAGGGTATTACGGTACAGAGTCAATGTGGAGGCTATATACAGGGTATTACGGTACAGAGTCAATGTGGAGGCTATATACAGGGTGTTACGGTACAGAGTCAATGTGGAGGCTATATACAGGGTATTACGGTACAGAGTCAATGTGGAGGCTATATACAGGGTATTACGGTACAGAGTCAATGTGGAGGCTATATACAGGGTATTACGGTACAGAGTCAATGTGGAGACTATATACAGGGTATTACGGTACAGAGTCAATGTGGAGGCTATATACAGGGTATTACGGTACAGAGTCAATGTGGAGGCTATATACAGGGTATTACGGTACAGAGTCAATGTGGAGGCTATATACAGGGTATTACGGTACAGAGTCAATGTGGAGGCTATATACAGGGTGTTACGGTACAGAGTCAATGTGGAGTCTATATACAGGGTGTTACGGTACAGAGTCAATGTGGAGGCTATATACAGGGTGTTACGGTACAGAGTCAATGTGGAGACTATATACAGGGTATTACGGTACAGAGTCAATGTGGAGGCTATATACAGGGTGTTACGGTACAGAGTCAATGTGGAGGCTATATACAGGGTGTTACGGTACAGAGTCAATGTGGAGGCTATATACAGGGTATTACGGTACAGAGTCAATGTGGAGGCTATATACAGGGTGTTACGGTACAGAGTCAATGTGGAGGCTATATACAGGGTATTACGGTACAGAGTCAATGTGGAGGCTATATACAGGGTATTACGGTACAGAGTCAATGTGGAGGCTATATACAGGGTATTACGGTACAGAGTCAATGTGGAAGCTATATACAGGGTGTTACGGTACAGAGTCAATGTGGAGGCTATATACAGGGTGTTACGGTACAGAGTCAATGTGGAGGCTATATACAGGGGGTACCGGTACAGAGTCAATGTGGAGGCTATATACAGGGTATTACGGTACAGAGTCAATGTGGAGGCTATATACAGGGTGTTACGGTACAGAGTCAATGTGGAGGCTATATACAGGGTGTTACGGTACAGAGTCAATGTGGAGGCTATATACAGGGTGTTACGGTACAGAGTCAATGTGGAGGCTATATACAGGGTATTACGGTACAGAGTCAATGTGGAGGCTATATACAGGGTGTTACGGTACAGAGTCAATGTGGAGGCTATATACAGGGTGTTACGGTACAGAGTCAATGTGGAGGCTATATATTGGGTATTACGGTACAGAGTCAATGTGGAGGCTATATACAGGGTGTTACGGTACTGAGTCAATGTGGAGGCTATATACAGGGTGTTACGGTACTGAGTCAATGTGGAGGCTATATACAGGGTGTTACGGTACTGAGTCAATGTGGAGGCTATATACAGGGTGTTACGGTACAGAGTCAATGTGGAGGCTATATACAGGGTATTACGGTACAGAGTCAATGTGGAGGCTATATACAGGGTATTACGGTACAGAGTCAATGTGGAGACTATATACAGGGTATTACGGTACAGAGTCAATGTGGAGGCTATATACAGGGTATTACGGTACAGAGTCAATGTGGAGGCTATATACAGGGGGTACTGGTACAGAGTCAATGTGGAGGCTATATACAGGGTATTACGGTACAGAGTCAATGTGGAGGTTATATACAGGGTGTTACGGTACAGAGTCAATGTGGAGGCTATATACAGGGTGTTACGGTACAGAGTCAATGTGGAGGCTATATACAGGGTATTACGGTACAGAGTCAATGTGGAGGTTATATACAGGGTGTTACGGTACAGAGTCAATGTGGAGGCTATATACAGGGTGTTACGGTACAGAGTCAATGTGGAGGCTATATACAGGGTATTACGGTACAGAGTCAATGTGGAGGCTATATACAGGGGGTACCGGTACAGAGTCAATGTGGAGGCTATATACAGGGGGTACCGGTACAGAGTCAATGTGGAGGCTATATACAGGGTGTTACGGTACAGAGTCAATGTGGAGGCTATATACAGGGTGTTACGGTACAGAGTCAGTGTGGAGGCTATATACAGGGTGTTACGGTACAGAGTCAATGTGGAGGCTATATACAGGGTGTTACGGTACAGAGTCAATGTGGAGGCTATATACAGGGTGTTACGGTACAGAGTCAATGTGGAGGCTATATACAGGGTGTTACGGTACAGAGTCAATGTGGAGGCTATATACAGGGTGTTACGGTACAGAGTCAATGTGGAGGCTATATACAGGGTGTTACGGTACAGAGTCAATGTGGAGGCTATATACAGGGTGTTACGGTACAGAGTCAATGTGGAGACTATATACAGGGTGTTACGGTACAGAGTCAATGTGGAGGCTATATACAGGGGGTACCGGTACAGAGTCAATGTGGAGGCTATATACAGGGTGTTACGGTACAGAGTCAATGTGGAGGCTATATACAGGGTGTACAGGTACAGAGTCAATGTGGAGGCTATATACAGGGTGTTATGGTACAGAGTCAATGTGGAGGCTATATACAGGGGGGTACCGGTACAGAGTCAATGTGGAGGCTATATACAGGGGGTACCGGTACAGAGTCAATGTGGAGGCTATATACAGGGGGTACCGGTACAGAGTCAATGTGGAGGCTATATACAGGGGGTACCGGTACAGAGTCAATGTGGAGGCTATATACAGGGGGTACCGGTACAGAGTCAATGTGGAGGCTATATACAGGGGGTACCGGTACAGAGTCAATGTGGAGGCTATATACAGGGGGTACCGGTACAGAGTCAATGTGGAGGCTATATACAGGGGGTACCAGTACAGAGTCAATGTGGAGGCTATATACAGGGGGTACCGGTACAGAGTCAATGTGGAGGCTATATACAGGGTATTACGGTACTCAGTCAATGTGGAGGCTATATACAGGGTATTACGGTACAGAGTCAATGTGGAGGCTATATACAGGGTATTACGGTACAGAGTCAATGTGGAGGCTATATACAGGGTGTTACGGTACAGAGTCAATGTGGAGGCTATATACAGGGTATTACGGTACAGAGTCAATGTGGAGGCTATATACAGGGTATTACGGTACAGAGTCAATGTGGAGGCTATATACAGGGTATTACGGTACAGAGTCAATGTGGAGGCTATATACAGGGTATTACGGTACAGAGTCCATGTGGAGGCTATATACAGGTGGTACTGGTACAGAGTCAATGTGGAGGCTATATACAGGTGGTACTGGTACAGAGTCAATGTGGAGGCTATATACAGGGTGTTATGGTACAGAGTCAATATGGAGGCTATATACAGGGTGTTATGGTACAGAGTCAATGTGGAGGCTATTTACAGGGGGTACCGGTACAGAGTCAATGTGGAGGCTATATACAGGGGGTACCGGTACAGAGTCAATGTGGAGGCTATATACAGGGTGTTATGGTACAGAGTCAATGTGGAGGCTATATACAGGGTGTTATGGTACAGAGTCAATGTGGAGGCTATATACAGGGGGTACCGGTACAGAGTCAATGTGGAGGCTATATACAGGGGGTACCGGTACAGAGTCAATGTGGAGGCTATATACAGGGGGTACCGGTACAGAGTCAATGTGGAGGCTATATACAGGGGGTACCGGTACAGAGTCAATGTGGAGGCTATATACAGGGGGTACCGGTACAGAGTCAATGTGGAGGCTATATACAGGGGGTACCGGTACAGAGTCAATGTGGAGGCTATATACAGGGGGTACCGGTACAGAGTCAATGTGGAGGCTATATTACAGGGGGTACCGGTACAGAGTCAATGTGGAGGCTATATACAGGCTGTTACGGTACAGAGTCAATGTGGAGGCTGTATACAGGGGGTACCAGGACAGAGTCAATGTGGAGGCTATATACAGGGGGTACCGGTACAGAGTCAATGTGGAGGCTATATACAGGGGGTACCGGTACAGAGTCAATGTGGAGGCTATATACAGGGGGTACCGGTACAGAGTCAATGTGGAGGCTATATACAGGGGGTACCGGTACAGAGTCAATTTGGAGGCTATATACAGGGGGTACCGGTACAGAGTCAATGTGGAGGCTATATACAGGGGGTACCGGTACAGAGTCAATGTGGAGGCTATATACAGGGGGTACCGGTACAGAGTCAATGTGGAGGCTATATACAGGGGGTACCGGTACAGAGTCAATGTGGAGGCTATATACAGGGGGCACCGGTACAGAGTTAATGTGGAAGCTATATACAGGGGGTACTGGTACAGAGTCAATGTGGAGGCTATATACAGGGGGTACCAGTACAGAGTCAATGTGGAGGTTATATACAGGGGGTACTGGTACAGAGTCAATGTGGAGGCTATATAAAGGGTATTACGGTACAAAGTCAATGTGGAGGCTCTATACAGGGTATTACAGGAGAGAGTCAATGTGGAGGCTATATACAGGGTATTACGGTACAGAGTCAATGTGGAGGCTATATACAGGGTATTACAGGACAGAGTCAATGTGGAGGCTATATACAGGGTGTTACGGTACAGAGTCAATGTGGAGGCTATATACAGGGTATTACAGGACAGAGTCAATGTAGAGGCTCTATACAGGGGGTACCAGTACAGAGTCAATGTGGAGGCTATATACAGGGGGTACCAGTACAGAGTCAATGTGGAGGCTATATAAAGGGGGTACCAGTACAGAGTCAATGTGGAGGCTATATACAGGGGGTACCGGTACAGAGTCAATGTGGAGGCTATATACAGGGGGTACCGGTACAGAGTCAATGTGGAGGCTATATACAGGGTGTTATGGTACAGAGTCAATGTGGAGGCTATATACAGGGTGTTACGGTACAGACTCAATGTGGAGGCTATACACAGGGTGTTACGGTACAGACTCAATGTGGAGGCTATACACAGGGTGTTACGGTACAGAGTCAATGTGGAGGCTATATACAGGGTGTTACGGTACAGACTCAATGTGGAGGCTATACACAGGGTGTTACGGTACAGAGTCAATGTGGAGGCTATATACAGGGGGTACCTGCACAGAGTCAATGTGAAGGTTATATAGAGAGGGTACCAGGACAGAGTCAAAGTGGAGGATTTATACAGGGTGTTACGGTACAGACTCAATGTAGGGGCTATATACAGGGTGTTACGGTACAGAGTCACTACCCGGGGGCACCGTTTAGTAGAGGTAATTGTGGTAATATATACACTGCCTTTCAAAAGTTTGGGGTCAATTTGAAATGTCCTTGTACAGTGTAGATATTCTTAATGTTGTAAATGACTATTGCAGCTGGAAACTGATTATTTTTTAAATGGAATATCTACATAGGTGTACAGAGGCCCATAATCAGCAACCATCACTCCTGTGTTCCAATGGCATGTTGTATTTGCTAATCCAAGTTTAAAATTTTAAAAGGCTAATTGATCATTAGAAAACCATATTGCAATTATGTTAGCACAGCTGAGAACTGTTGTTTTGATTAAAGAAGCAATACAACTGGCCTTCTTAAGACTAGTTGAGTATCTGGAGCATCAGCATTTGTGGGTTCGATTACAGGCTCAAAATGGCCAGAAACAAATAACTATTCTTGTTCTGAGTAATGAAGGCTATTCCATGCGAGAAATTGCCAAGAAACTGAAGATCTCGTACAATGCTGTGTACCACTCCCTTTACAGAACAGCGCAAACTGTCTCTAACCAGAACAGAAAGAGGAGTGGGAGGCCCCAGTGCACAACTGAGCTATATCACACAGTCATCTGGAACAGCTGGTGCTCTCATGCATGTTTCATTGTTAGTTGCCTCGGAGCGAGCATAGAAGTAATTTTGCTTGTCAGGTAGGCCCGTGTCACTGGGCAGCTCTCGGCTGTGCTTCCCTTTGTAGTCTGTAATAGGTAGCAAGCCCTGCCAAATCCGACGATCGTCAGAGCCGGTGTAGTATGATTCGATCTTAGTCCTGTATTGAAGCTTTGCCTGTTTGGTTTTTCGAGGGCATAGCAGGATTTCTTATAAGCTTCCGTGTTAGAGTCCCGCTCCTTGAAAGCGGCAGCTCTACCCTTTAGCTCAGTGCGGATGTTGTCTGTAATCCATGGCTTCTGGTTGGGGTATGTACGTACGGTCACTGTGGGGACGAAGTCATCGATGCACTTATTGATGAAGCCAGTGACTGATGTGGTGTACAACTCAATGCCATCGGAAGAATCCCAGAACATATTCCAGTCTGTGCAAAACAGTCCTGTAGCTTAGCATCTGCTTCATCTGACCACTTCTTTATTGACCAAGTCACTGGTGTTTCCTGCTTGTAAGCAGGCATCAGGAATATAGAATTATGGTCAGATTTGCCAAATGTAGGGTGATGGAGAGCTTTGTACGTGTCTCTGTGTGTGGAGTAAAGGTGGTCTAGAGTTTTTTTCTCTTTGGTTGCACATTTACCATGCTGATAGAAATGAGGTAAAAGACATTTAAGATTCTTTATCCAGTTGAAGATGAATCTGTTCTGATTTTCCAAATGCTATTTTAGGTCTTATCATAGTGACCCCTTGTTGTGGCAGCAACATGATCTACAAAATACGTCACAAACATTTATTTTGAAAAAATAAACAAAATGGCCGGTTGAAACGGCAGCCATCCTCTCCGAAGCCATCTTACACACTAGGGGTTAGGGGTTAGAGTTGGGGTTAGAAGTTAGAGGTTAGGTTTGGGCTAGTGTTGGGGTTGGGGTAGGGTTGGGGTAGGGTCGGGGTCGGGGTAGGGTCAGGGTCAGGGTCGGGGTAGGGGTAGGGTCGGGGTAGGGTCAGTGTTGGGGTAGGGTAGAGTTGGGGTAAGGTCAGGGTAGGGTCGGGGTAGGGGTTAGGGTTGTGGTAGGGGTTAGGTTAGAGGATAGGGTTATGGTAGGGGTTAGGTTTGGGGTAGGGGTTAGTATGCTTACCAAGAGGAACTGCCCCTTCCTACCTTCAGACTATACTTAAACCCTACACCCCAACCCGAGTACTCCGTTCTGCCACCTCAGGTCTTAAACCCTACACCCCAACCCGAGCACTCCGTTCTGCCACCTCTGCTCTCAAACCCTACACCCCAACCCGAGCACTCCGTTCTGCCACCTCAGGTCTCAAACCCTACACCCCAACCCGAGTACTCCGTTCTGCCACCTCAGGTCTTAAACCCTACACCCCAACCCGAGCACTCCGTTCTGCCACCTCAGGTCTCAAACCCTACACCCCAACCCGAGCACTCCGTTCTGCCACCTCCTGGCCCTCCCACCCCTACTGGAGGGTAGCTCCCGCTCAGCCCAGTCCAAACCCTACACCCCAACCCGGGCACTCCGTTCTGCCACCTCTGGTCTCCTGGCCCTCCCACCCCTACTGGAGGGCAGCTCCCGCTCAGCCCAGTCCAAACCCTTCTCTGTCCTGGTACCCCGATAGTGGAACCATCTGAAACCTCTTCAAACAGTGTCTTAACCCTCCTGTTACGTTCGTTTTCTATTAATTCCCGGTCCAAAATGGCCGCCCCGTTACAGCTGATTATAAATCCATAATAATACATATATTATCACCTAATGTTGTGTTACATCTTTCTATCAACATAAATTAATTTTAAGTTGTTGGGAACATTACAAGTTTTGAACTTCTATTAGCTATTTATGGCCTGTAGGCCTCAATGTCCTGAGCTCATACAACTCGTTGTTGAGTAAAAAAAGCATAATGTATGAATTATTTTGACTATAACAAATACTCAGATTAAACACATTGTGCTATTCATCACATACTACTTTACTGTCAGTTTCTTGGCCTCTCCTGGCCTCCTCTTCTCCAGCGTCATGATCAAAGATATGATCAAGAGCCTCACATACAGTATATCGTTTGGTCATTGTGCTGCCACAGAATGAATTGTGATCAAGGCCTCAAATAAGCTTTATATACCAGAGCTGCGAGAAAAGTTGTATATATTATAGAAACAATGTTGTGATTGTTTGTGAGAATGCCAACAGGTGGGGTTCCTGCGGGGGAAAGATTATATTTGGGAAAGGTTCCTGTGGGGGTTGCCATGGAAGCAAGAAGGGGGATGAGGTGTGTGTGTGTGTGTGTGTGTGTGTGTGTGTGTGTGTGTGTGTGTGTGTGTGTGTGTGTGTGTGTGTGTGTGTGTGTGTGTGTTCAAACACACATGCATGTGGGGGTCTGGGAGAGGAGGTGTGTCCATCTGATGAATGGGCATGTGCCTGAACTCAATTGTATACACTAATTGTAGTCTCACCTATTAGTTTCTAATGACTGGTCATTTTGACCGGTAACACCACAGGTGTACAAACGTTAAATAAAACAACCCAAAATGTAGTGGAAATCATCAAAATGTAATTTGTGTGTTCAGATGCCCTGTGTGGACAAAGTCATGGAACCTTATGAAAGTTTGTCTATCTCTCTCCAGTCTAGGTTAAGGTTAGTTCTCTGTTTGTCTATCTCTCTCCAGTCTAGGTTAAGGTTAGTTCTCTGTTTGTCTATCTCTCTCCAGTCTAGGTTAAGGTTAGTTCTACTGTTTGTCTATCTCTCTCCAGTCTAGGTTAAGGTTAGTTCTCTGTTTGTCTATCTCTCTCCAGTCTAGGTTAAGGTTAGTTCTACTGTTTGTCTATCTCTCTCCTGTCCAGGTTGCAGCCATGGGGAACCTCATTAAGGTCCTTGGCAAGGATTTAGAAAACTGTCCACATTTTTTCCTGGACTTCGAAAGTAAGTGAGCGCTGGGATGTGCATGTGTGTGTATCAGTGTGTGATGCAGATTGGAGGTCAGAGGTGCAGGTTGTGGTTCGGGTGGAGAGGAATGGGGTTGTAGATGTGGGTTGATGTTCTCATGGTGTGTTGGAGTGTTGTTGTGCTGTGGGTGGTGTTTGTCATGTTCAGAAACTCTCTGCCCTCACTCTCATTATTTGCGCTCGTGAACAGCTTCGGAACCAATTAGTCCTCATAAGATCCAAGATCCCTTGAAATATTGGCATCTTTAATCAGCTTAAGCAAAGCACAAAAAATGTCAATTTGTAGTTAATATTTAATTTTAATTGATATCACAATAACCAGAGGACGTAGCCAGCAGATCTCCAGTACCGAGAAGTTGGACAGACTAACCAGCAGTCCTCCAGTACTGAGAGGCTGGACAGACTACCCAGCATTCCTCCAGAACTGAGAGGCTGGACAGCAGAGCGCTAGAAGAAAACAAACCCGAGTGAGAGAGTGATCTGTCTGTCCATGTTGCCATGCCAACGCCACCCACGACATACCTGGACAAACTATACCACCGTCACACCCGACCAACCCACCCCCTCCTACCCCAACCAATACACACCGCACACACCACACACACACGTCCCTCACACCTCCCCTTCATCACCCACACAATCCTCTTCTTCCCTCTTTCTGTTCTAGGAGATTCATGGGTAACCTCCTGAAAGTGCTGGCTTGCTCCGACCTAGAGCATGGCCCAATCATTTTCCTTGACTTTGAACGTGAGACCATCCGCTTTTTATCATTTTTATTTCTCTCTCTGTTTATCAAATTTATTTTGTATTTTTATTTATTTATAGTTCCTTCCTTCATTCTGTCTCAGTGTTGTTTGTCATATACCTGTAGTCTCCCTCCTTCTCTCCTCCATGTTTCTCTCCTCCTCCATGTTTCTCTCCTCCTCCATGTTTCTCTCCTCCTCCATGTTTCTCTCCTCCTCCATGTTTCTCTCCTCCTCCATGTTTCTGTCCTCCTCCATGTTTCTCTCCTCCTCCATGTTTCTCTCCTCCATGTTTCCCTCCTCCTCCATGTTTCCCTCCTCCTCCATGTTTCTCTTCTCCTCCATGTTTCTCTCCTCCTCCATGTTTCTCTCCTCCTCCATGTTTCTCTCCTCCTCCATGTTTCTCTCCTCCTCCATGTTTCTGTCCTCCTCCATGTTTCTCTCCTCCTCCATGTTTCTCTCCTCCATGTTTCCCTCCTCCTCCATGTTTCCCTCCTCCTCCATGTTTCTCTTCTCCTCCATGTTTCTCTCCTCAGTCCTCACCTTTTCCTCAATTTTCTTTTTTTCAGCTCAAGACGCTGGTCTTCATAAGTAATAACTAATCTGGAGATATGTGTGAAGACTAGTTCGAAGCAATAAGCTGAAATATGGCTACTACTATGTGGATGATTCAAATTGTACACAGACTTTCAGATTGGTATCGGGCACCATTTAGGAAGCAATTTAGCAACAGAATGCCATACCTTTTATTTTATCTTGTTGCTTTGAGATAAAAGGCATCTTACAACTAAAGACCATCTCTATCTATCTTGTTGCTTTGAGATAAAAGACGTCTTACAACCAAAGACCATCTCTATCTATCTTGTTGCTTTGAGATAAAAGACGTCTTACAACCAAAGACCATCTCTATCTATCTTGTTGCTTTGAGATAAAAGACGTCTTACAACCAAAGACCATCTCTATCTATCTTGTTGCTTTGAGATAAAAGACGTCTTACAACCAAAGACCATCTCTATCTATCTTGTTGCTTTGAGATAAAAGACGTCTTACAACCAAAGACCATCTCTATCTGTCTTGTTGCTTTGAGATAAAGATGTCTTACAACCAAAGACCATCTATATCTATCCACCCTATCAGCTTCCCGAGTTGCAATGCTGTTGGATGAGTGAGCGAGTGTTGTGTGTATGTGTTTGTGTGTTTAATCTGGTGTGTGTGAGTGCATGTGTGTTTGTGTGGAAAGCGAGGGTCGGTCACAAAAGGGCCACCTCCATCCTTGCCTTCCCTCCTTCCACTCTCACCTCTAACCTTTAACTTCTTCTTTCCTTCCTTCTCCAAAGTCCCCCCTATTTAACAGATGGTTCCTTCCACTCTCTGGTATAATCTGTTATAGTTCCTATGGAAACGGAGTAGCCCACTGCTAGGGAGAATGGGGTTCTTCTACTAAAGTAGAGTAAATCCCCTCTCTATAGCAGCACTGTCCTCTTCTGCTCCAGTGAGAGGCAGAAGTCACCTCTGTCACACAGATGAAAGCTTGAGTTAACAATGATACAGACCAAAACAAAGACCAATTCTAGGGATCTACTCCATAACCTAAAACTGCATTAGTTCACCTCTATGTAGAATCAAACAAAGCATCGACACATAACTCATCTAAATAGACATGAATTGCCATTGTTAGCTAATCAACAGATATCAAGGCTACAGGGTCACCATCATAACTAATCTAAAATAATGCATCAACTCCACAACCTAAACCACTCAACTCCATTACAAACCAAACAACATAGACCAGGGATATGGATCAACTTCACAACCTAAACCACTCAACTCCATTACAAACCAAACAACACAGACCAGGGAAATGAGTCCACTACATTACAAACCAAACAACACAGACCAGGGAAATGGGTCAACTCCATTACAAACTAAACAACACAGACCAGGGAAATGAGTCCACTACATTACAAACCAAACAACACAGACCAGGGAAATGGGTCAACTCCATTATAAACCAAACAACACAGACCAGGGAAATGAGTCCACTACATTACAAACCAAACAACACAGACCAGGGAAATGAGTCCACTACATTACAAACCAAACAACACAGACCAGGGAAATGGGTCAACTCCATTACAAACCAAACAACACAGACCAGGGAAATGAGTCCACTACATTACAAACCAAACAACACAGACCAGGGAAATGGGTCAACTCCATTACAAACTAAACAACACAGACCAGGGAAATGAGTCCACTACATTACAAACCAAACAACACAGACCAGGGAAATGGGTCAACTCCATTACAAACCAAACAACACAGACCAGGGAAATGGGTCCACTACATTACAAACCAAACAACACAGACCAGGGAAATGGGTCAACTCCATTACAAACCAAACAACACAGACCAGGGAAATGGGTCCACTACATTACAAACCAAACAACACAGACCAGGGAAATGTGTCAACTCCATTACAAACCAAACAACACAGACCAGGGAAATGGGTCAACTCCATTACAAACCAAACAACACAGACCAGGGAAATGTGTCAACTCCATTACAAACCAAACAACACAGACCAGGGAAATGAGTCCACTACATTACAAACCAAACAACACAGACCGGGGAAATGGGTCAACTCCATTACAAACCAAACAACACAGACCAGGGAAATGGGTCAACTCCATTACAAACCAAACAACACAGACCAGGGAAATGAGTCCACTACATTACAAACTAAACAACACAGACCAGGGAAATGGGTCAACTCCATTACAAACCAAACAACACAGACCAGGGAAATGTGTCAACTCCATTACAAACCAAACAACACAGACCAGGGAAATGAGTCCACTACATTACAAACCAAACAACACAGACCAGGGAAATGGGTCAACTCCTTTACAAACCAAACAACACAGACCAGGGAAATGAGTCCACTACATTACAAACCAAACAACACAGACCAGGGAAATGAGTCCACTCCATTACAAACCAAACAACATAGACCAGGGAAATGAGTCCACTACATTACACACCAAACAACACAGACCAGGGAAATGGGTCAACTCCATTACAAACCAAACAACACAGACCAGGGAAATGAGTCCACTACATTACAAACCAAACAACACAGACCAGGGAAATGAGTCCACTACATTACAAACCAAACAACACAGACCAGGGAAATGGGTCAACTCCATTACAAACCAAACAACACAGACCAGGTAAATGAGTCCACTCCATTACAAACTAAACAACACAGACCAGGGAAATGGGTCAACTTCATAACTATAGACATGAAAGTGTCACATCCGTAACCAAAATGAGAACCCTGGTTCCACCTCCCTCCCCTTCACAGCCATAGTTGATCAACGGAGATGATGACAGTTTTCAATGTATTGATTGCCCTGGAGTGACGGAGTTAATCTACCTTTTTTCCCCCCGACCTCAATCTACATACAATACCTCCAAGTGACTGAGCGAAGATGGGTTTTTAGAGTTTTTTATTTACATCAGTATTCAGACCCTTTGCCACGAGACTCGAAATTGAGCTCCCGTGCATCTGGTTTCCATTGATCGTCCTTTGTGATGTTTCTACAACTTGATTGGAGTCCACCTGTGGTAAATTCAATTGACAGGACATGATTTGGAAAGGCACACACCTGTCTAGATAAAGTCCCACAGTTGACAGTGCATGTCAGAGCAAAAAAATCACTGCCAAAGGTGCTTCCACAAAGTACAGAGTAATGGGTCTGAATACTTTTGTAAATGTCATATTTTAGTTTTATTTATTTATATTTATTTAAATTTTTGTTATTCTGTGGTATTGTGTGTCGATTGATAAGGGAAAAAAACATTTTAGAAGGCTTTAACGTAACAAAATGTGGAGAAAGCCAAGGGGTCTGAATACTTTCAGAACGCGCGGTATGTCACAATAGGACACCAGCCTATCGCATCTGCTTAAGCCTGTTACTTCCAGTGTTGGTTCTTCCCTGCCTGTCCCATTTAGTCACTAAAACACACTCATCACAGATGAACAAACAAAGCCTACGGTATAGTGACTGAGAGGCACCCTGTGTGTGCTGTACTGTCTGTGCCTAAGGGTAGTCTCAGTTGCTTATTTGTTCAGCTGATCTGGATACAATCTTTGGACACAAATCTGGTTCTGGTTGATTCACTAACAAACTAACAAACCAACACACAGAGACAGAGAGACAGAGAGAGAGAGAGAGAGAGACAGAGAGAGAGAGAGAGAGAGAGAGAGCGAGAGCGAAAGAGAGAGAGAGAGAGCGAGAGTGTGAGATACAGAGAGAGAGACAGAAAGAGAGAGAATGAGAGAGAGAGAGAGAGAGAGAGAGAGAGAGAGAGAGAGAGAGAAGGAGAGAGAGAGTCAGAGAGAGACAGACAGAAAGAGATAGATAAAGAGGGAGAGACAGAAAGAGAGAATGAGAGAGAGGGAGACAGTCAGAGAGAGACAGAGACAGAAAGAGAGAGAGAGGGAGAGACAGAGAGAGACAGACAGACAGAGACAGACAGAGAGAGAGATAGCCACAGCAAGAGAGACAGAGATGGAGAGAGACGGAGACAGAGACAGAAAGAGAGAGAGACGCAATGAAACACATACATGTCAATACATTGTAAATAGCTCTCTGCCTCAGCTCTCACCCTCTCTCTGTGCCCACTCTCTCTCTCTCCAGGTAATTTCATTAATTCTCTCTGTCTCTCTCTCTTTCCGCACTCCTCTTTGATCTCTCTCTTTCTCTCCTTCTCCCCCTCCAGCCAAGGCTGCTTCTCCCAAAGCTAGGGCTGCCACTCCTAAAGCTACTGCTGCCACTCCTAAAGCTAGGGCTGCCACTCCTAAAGCTAGGGCTGCCACTCCTAAAGCTAGGGATGCCACTCCTAAAGCTACTGCTGCCACTCCTAAAGCCAAGGCTGCCACTCCTAAAGCTAGGGCTGCCACTCCTAAAGCTACTGCTGCCACTCCTAAAGCTAGGGCTGCCACTCCTAAAGCTACTGCTGCCACTCCTAAAGCCAAGGCTGGCACTCCTAAAGCTACTGCTGCCACTCCTAAAGCTAGGGCTGCCACTCCTAAAGCTAGGGCTGCCACTCCTAAAGCTAGGGCTGCCACTCCTAAAGCTACTGCTGCCACTCCTAAAGCTACTGCTGCCACTCCTAAAGCTACTGCTGTCACTCCTAAAGCTACTGCTGCCACTCCTAAAGCTAGGGCTGCCACTCCTAAAGCTAGGGCTGCCACTCCTAAAGCTACTGCTGCCACTCCTAAAGCTAGGGCTGCCACTCCTAAAGCTAGGGCTGCCACTCCTAAAGCTAGGGCTGCCACTCCTAAAGCTACTGCTGCCACTCCTAAAGCTACTGCTGCCACTCCTAAAGCTACTGCTGCCACTCCTAAAGCTAGGGCTGCCACTCCTAAAGCTAGGGCTGCCACTCCTAAAGCTAGGGCTGCCACTCCTAAAGCTACTGCTGCCACTCCTAAAGCTACTGCTGCCACTCCTAAAGCTAGGGCTGCCACTCCTAAAGCTAGGGCTGCCACTCCTAAAGCTACTGCTGCCACTCCTAAAGCTAGGGCTGCCACTCCTAAAGCTACTGCTGCCACTCCTAAAGCCAAGGCTGCCACTCCTAAAGCTACTGCTGCCACTCCTAAAGCTAGGGCTGCCACTCCTAAAGCTAGGGCTGCCACTCCTAAAGCTAGGGCTGCCACTCCTAAAGCTACTGCTGCCACTCCTAAAGCTACTGCTGCCACTCCTAAAGCTACTGCTGCCACTCCTAAAGCTACTGCTGCCACTCCTAAAGCTAGGGCTGCCACTCCTAAAGCTAGGGCTGCCACTCCTAAAGCTACTGCTGCCACTCCTAAAGCTAGGGCTGCCACTCCTAAAGCTAGGGCTGCCACTCCTAAAGCTAGGGCTGCCACTCCTAAAGCCAAGGCTGCCACTCCTAAAGCTACTGCTGCCACTCCTAAAGCTACTGCTGCCACTCCTAAAGCTAGAGCTGCCACTCCTAAAGCTAGGGCTGCCACTCCTAAAGCTACTGCTGCCACTCCTAAAGCTACTGCTGCCACTCCTAAAGCTACTGCTGCCACTCCTAAAGCTAGGGCTGCCACTCCTAAAGCTAGGGCTGCCACTCCTAAAGCTAGGGCTGCCACTCCTAAAGCTAGGGCTGCCACTCCTAAAGCTACTGCTGCCACTCCTAAAGCTACTGCTGCCACTCCTAAAGCTACTGCTGCCACTCCTAAAGCTAGGGCTGCCACTCCTAAAGCTAGGGCTGCCACTCCTAAAGCTAGGGCTGCCACTCCTAAAGCTACTGCTGCCACTCCTAAAGCTACTGCTGCCACTCCTAAAGCTAGGGCTGCCACTCCTAAAGCTAGGGCTGCCACTCCTAAAGCTAGGGCTGCCACTCCTAAAGCTAGGCCTGCCACTTTTTAAACCCACTGGCAAAAACAATGATGTATGTTTATCGGCTGATGTAAAAAGGGCTTTATTAATACAATTGATTGATTGATTGATTGATTATTCAACGACATCACAACAACTCAAGCTTTAGGTTCTGCTTCAATAACTATCGTGTGTGACAGAGATGATCCCTGCCTTCTCCACCCTTTCTGACTGTACTGTGACCAACTAAACTAATACATTAAACCAGAAGGGCCAGATCCTTCACTTGAGACGGGTACTGTAACGTAAACCCAGTGAATGTTATGCTGACATCCACGCAAGATTAAATGATAATCAATGTTTTACACTTTTGTAAATATTAACAGAAGGAGAAGTGACACAAAAAAAGCATGAACAAATGTGGAACAAGACTGAGACTAATCAACTGTAATAGTAAAGTTGGAATTACTGTACAGACATATATCTCATGTCAGGATCGGGCCCTCCGCAGTGTGTCATGACTGTACAGACATGTTTACAAAACCGGTCAAAAGTTTTAGAGCACCTACTCATTCCAGTTTTTTTTAAAGTACTATGTTCTACATTATAGAATAATAGTGAAGACATCAAAACTATGAAATAACACATGAAATTCTGTACTAACAAAAAAAAACTGTTAAACAAATCTAAATGTATTTTATATTTGAGATTCTTCAAATAGCTACCCTTTGCCTTGATGACAGCTTTGCACATCCTTGGCATTCTCTCAACCAGCTTCACCTGGAATGCTTTTCCAACAGTCTTGAAGGAGTTCCCACATATGCTGAGCACTCCTTGGCTTATTTTCCTTCACTCTGCGGTCCAAACCATCTCAATTGGGTTGAGGTCGGTCCCACTAAGCCCAAACCAGATGGGATGGGGTATCGCTACAGAATGCTGTGGTAACCATGCTGGTTAAGTGTGTGAATTCTAAATAAATCACTGACAGTGTCAGCAGCAAAGCACCCCCACACCATAACACCTCCTCCTCCATGCTTTACGGTGGGAAATACACATGCAGAGATCATCCGTTCACTCACACTGCGTCACACAAAGACACAGTGGTTGGAACCCAAAATCTCCAATTTAGAATTCAGTCAAAATGACAAATTTCCACAAGTCTAATGTCCATTGCTTGTGTTTCTTGGCCCAAGCAAGTCTCTTGTTCTTATTGGTGTCCTTTAATAATGGTTGCTTAGCAGCAATTCGACCATGAAGGCCTGATTCACACAGTCTCCTCTGAACAGTTGATGTTGAGATGTTTCTGTTACTTGAACTCTGTGAAGCGTTTATTTGGGCTGCAATTTCTGAGGCTGGTGACTCTAATGAACTTATCCTCTGCATTAGAGGTAACTCTGGGTCCTCTGTCCCTGTGGCGGTCCTCATGAGGGACAGGTAACTCTAATGAACGTATCCTCTGCATTAGAGGTAACTCTGGGTCCTCCGTCCCTGTGGCGGTCCTCATGAGGGACAGGTAACTCTAATGAATGTATCCTCTGCATTAGAGGTAACTCTGGGTCCTCCGTCCCTGTGGCGGTCCTCATGAGGGACAGGAAACTCTAATGAACGTATCCTCTGCATTAGAGGTAACTCTGGGTCCTCCGTCCCTGTGGCGGTCCTCATGAGGGACAGGTAACTCTAATGAACGTATCCTCTGCATTAGAGGTAACTCTGGGTCCTCCGTCCCTGTGGCGGTCCTCATGAGGGACAGGTAACTCTAATGAACGTATCCTCTGCATTAGAGGTAACTCTGGGTCCTCCGTCGCTGTGGCGGTCCTCATGAGGGACAGGTAACTCTAATGAACGTATCCTCTGCATTAGAGGTAACTCTGGGTCCTCCGTCCCTGTGGCGGTCCTCATGAGGGACAGGTAACTCTAATGAACGTATCCTCTGCATTAGAGGTAACTCGGGGTCCTCC
>NC_034187.2:83855899-83870899 GCF_002021735.2 Oncorhynchus kisutch
GCCAGTTGATAACGTTGAAAAACTCATCACGCGTGAACAGCTGACTGAATACTAATGTTAACGACTCGACAAGTAGTACTGTCCTTGAGCTGTTCTTGTCCGTTGATGTTCTGTATCATGTTTCATGTTTAATGTGGAGCCCCAGGAAGAGTAGCTACTGCTTCTGGAACAGCTAATGGGGATACTAATTAATGTTCTGTGTTGTGTTTCATGTGTTTTGTGAGGACTCCAGGAAGAGTAGCTGCTGCTTCTGGGACAGCTAATGGAAATCCTAATAAAATACCCCCCAACTAAGTAGAGTTCTTCGGGGAGTTATGCCACGTATTCCAAACTGTGTCAGATATGTATGTGTCCTGGAGAATGTGATAAGAGATACAGTTGATATGTACGTGTCATGTCCTGGAGAATTCTCCGGGAGTGTGGTGTGATAAGAGATACAGTTGAAGTCTGAAGTTTACATCCACTTAGGTTGGAGTCATTAAAACTCGTTTATCAACCACTCCACAAATTTCTTGTTAAAAAACTACAGTTTTGGTAAGTCGGTTAGGACATCTACTTTGTGCATGACACAAGTAATTTTTCCAACAATTATTTACAGACTGATTACTTCACTTATAATTCACTGTATCACAATTCCAGTGGGTAAGAAGTTAACATTCACTACATTGACTGTTTGGAGAAAAAAAAAATGTTATGGTTTTAGAAGGTACTGATAGGCTAATTGATATCATTTGAGTCAATTAGAGGTGTACCTGTGGATGTATTTCAAGGCCTACCTTCAAACTCAGTGCCTCTTTGCTTGACATCATCGGAAAATCAAAAGAAATCAGCCAAGACCTCAGAAAAACAATTGTAGACCTCCACAAGTCTGGTTCATCCTTGGGAGCAATTTCCAAACACCTGAAGGTACCACGTTCATCTGTACAAACAATAGTACGCAAGTATAAACCCCATGGTACCACGCAGCCGTCATACTGCTCAGGAAGTAGACGCGTTCTGTCTCCTAGAGATGAACGCACTTTGGTACGAAAGGTGCAAATCAATCCCAGAACAACAGCAATGGACATTGTGGAGATGCTGGAGGAAACAAGTACAAAAGTATCTATATCCACAGTAAAACGAGTACTATATCGACATAACCTGAAAGGACGCTCAGCATTGAAGAAGCCACTGCTCCAAAACCACCATAAAAATGCCAGACTACGGTTTGCAACTGCACATGGGGACAAAGATTGCACTTTTTGGAGAGATGTCCTCTGGTCAGATGAAACAAAAATAGAACTGTTTGGCCATAATGACCATCGTTATGTTTGGAGGGAAAAGGGGGAGGCTTGCAAGCCACAGAACACCATCCCAACCGTGAAGCACAGGGGTGGCAGCATCATGTTGTGGGTGTGCTTTGCTGCAGGAGGGACTGGTGCACTTCACAAAATAGATGGCTTCATGAGAAATGAAAATTATGTGGATATATTGAATCAACATCTCAAGACATCAGTCAGGAAGTTAAAGCTTGGTGGCAAATGGGTCTTCCAAATGGACAATGACCCCAAGCATGCTTCCAATGTTGTGCCAAATGGCATAAGGACAACAAAGTCAAGGTATTGGAGTGGCCATCACAAAGCCCTGACCTCAATCCTATAGAAGATGTTTGTGCAGTACTAAAAAAGCATGTGCGAGCAAGGAGGCCTACAAACCTGACTCAGTTACACCAGCTCTGTCAGGAGTAATGAGCCAAAATTCACCCAACTTATTGTGGGAAGCTTATGGAAGGCTACCTGAAACATTAGACTTAAGTTAAACAATTTAAAGGCAATACTACCAAATACTAATTGAGTGTATGTAAACTTCTGAACCACTGGGAATGTGATGAAAGAAATAAAAGCTGAACTAAATCATTCTCTCTACTATTATTCTGACATTTCACACTCTTAAAATATAGTGGTGATCTTAACTCAATTCAAATCAAATCAAATGCATTTGTCACATACACATGGTTAGCAGATGTTAATGCGAGTGTAGCGAAATGCTTGTGCTTCTAGTTCCGACAATGCAGTAATAACCAACAAGTAATCTAACTAACAATTCCAAAACTACTACCTTATAGACACAAGTGTAAGGGGATAAAGAATATGTACATAAAGATATATGAATGAGTGATGGTACAGAGCGGCATAGGCAAGAAACAGTAGATGGTATCGAGTACAGTATATACATATGAGATGAGTAATGTAGGGTATGTAAACATAAAAGTGGCATAGTTTAAAGTGGCTAGTGATACAAGTATTACATAAAGATGGCAAGATGCAGTAGATGGTATCGAGTACAGTATATACATGTGAGATGAGTAATGAAGGGTATGTAAACATTATATTAAGTGGCATTGTTTAAAGTGGCTAGTGATACATTTTTTACATCAATACCTGACCTAAAACAGGGAGTTTTTACTAGGATTAAATGTCAGGAATTGTGAAAAACTGAGTTTAAATGTAGTTGGCTAAGGTGTATATAAACTTCTGATTTCAATTGTCCGTTCCTGGAGTATTCAGTGGGAGTGTGAGGTGATAGGTTCTCAAAAAATGAACACATCCACAACAGAGCAGTATGTTATTGTTTAGGTTTCCACAGCTTTGCAACTATACTGGCAATAACTGGGGACACGGGCTGGGTACCCTGTGAGGTGAGACGGAAGGCATTTATGACAATAACTGGGGACACGGGCTGGGTACCCTGTGAGGTGAGACAAAAGGCCTGTATGACAATAACTAGGGACACGGGCTGGGTACCCTGTGAGGTGAGACAAAAGGCCTGTATGACAATAACTGGGGACACGGGCTGGGTACCCTGTGAGGTGAGACGGAAGGCCTGTATGACAATAACTAGGGACACGGGCTGGGTACCCTGTGAGGTGAGACGGAAGGCATTTATGACAATAACTGGGGACACGGGCTGGGTACCCTGTGAGGTGAGACAAAAGGCCTGTATGACAATAACTGGGGACACGGGCTGGGTACCCTGTGAGGTGAGATGGAAGGCATTTATGACAATAACTAGGGACACGGGCTGGGTACCCTGTGAGGTGAGACAAAAGGCCTGTATGACAATAACTAGGGACACGGGCTGGGTACCCTGTGAGGTGAGACGGAAGGCCTGTATGACAATAACTAGGGACACGGGCTGGGTACCCTGTGAGGTGAGACGGAAGGCATTTATGACAATAACTGGGGACACGGGCTGGGTACCCTGTGAGGTGAGACAAAAGGCCTGTATGACAATAACTGGGGACACGGGCTGGGTACCCTGTGAGGTGAGACGGAAGGCATTTATGACAATAACTGGGGACACGGGCTGGGTACCCTGTGAGGTGAGACAAAAGGCCTGTATGACAATAACTGGGGACACGGGCTGGGTACCCTGTGAGGTGAGACAAAAGGCCTGTATGACAATAACTGGGGACACGGGCTGGGTACCCTGTGAGGTGAGACAAAAGGCCTGTATGACAATAACTGGGGACACGGGCTGGGTACCCTGTGAGGTGAGACAAAAGGCCTGTATGACAATAACTGGGGACACGGGCTGGGTACCCTGTGAGGTGAGACAAAAGGCCTGTATGACAATAACTAGGGACACGGGCTGGGTACCCTGTGAGGTGAGACAAAAGGCCTGTATGACAATAACTGGGGACACGGGCTGGGTACCCTGTGAGGTGAGACAAAAGGCCTGTATGACAATAACTGGGGACACGGGCTGGGTACCCTGTGAGGTGAGACAAAAGGCCTGTACGACAATAACTAGGGACACGGGCTGGGTACCCTGTGAGGTGAGACAAAAGGCCTGTATGACAATAACTGGGGACACGGGCTGGGTACCCTGTGAGGTGAGACAAAAGGCCTGTATGACAATAACTGGGGACACGGGCTGGGTACCCTGTGAGGTGAGACAAAAGGCCTGTATGACAATAACTGGGGACACGGGCTGGGTACCCTGTGAGGTGAGACAAAAGGCCTGTACGACAATAACTAGGGACACGGGCTGGGTACCCTGTGAGGTGAGACAAAAGGCCTGTATGATAATAACTAGGGACACGGGCTGGGTACCCTGTGAGGTGAGACAAAAGGCCTGTATGACAATAACTGGGGACACGGGCTGGGTACCCTGTGAGGTGAGACAAAAGGCCTGTATGATAATAACTAGGGACACGGGCTGGGTACCCTGTGAGGTGAGACAAAAGGCCTGTATGACAATAACTGGGGACACGGGCTGGGTACCCTGTGAGGTGAGACGGAAGGCCTGTATGACAATAACTGGGGACACGGGCTGGGTACCCTGTGAGGTGAGACAAAAGGCCTGTATGACAATAACTGGGGACACGGGCTGGGTACCCTGTGAGGTGAGACAAAAGGCCTGTATGACAATAACTAGGGACACGGGCTGGGTACCCTGTGAGGTGAGACAAAAGGCCTGTATGACAATAACTAGGGACACCGGCTGGGTACCCTGTGAGGTGAGATGGAAGGCCTGTATGACAATAACTGGGGACACGGGCTGGGTACCCTGTGAGGTGAGATGGAAGGCCTGTATGGTGAGGTTTTGGAATAGACTGTTGGATTGTTGCCAATTGCCCGAAATTCCAGCAACGTTTTTCATTTGGATCTCTCCATAGGGGCCGCCTGGGCAACTGAAATGTCTAACCTTTACCAACAGCCTGACTGGGAACAGATGTACGGAAACAAATAAAGGAAAACATAGACTCTACAAAAAAAAAACAATGTTGCAATATAAAATAAATATGTGGAGGAGATGAATCATAAACCCAAATTGAGAACAGGGTAAGATCAGGGATATTGCCTCTGCGTATTGAAACAGGTCAGATCAGGGATATTGCCTCTGCGTATTGAAACAGGTCAGATCAGGGATATTGCCTCTGCGTATTGAAACAGGTCAGATCAGAGATATTGCCTCTGCGTATTGAAACAGGTCAGATCAGGGATATTGCCTCTGCGTATTGAAACAGGTCAGATCAGGGATATTGCCTCTGCGTATTGAAACAGGTCAGATCAGGGATATTGCCTCTGCGTATTGAAACAGGTCAGATCAGGGATATTGCCTCTGCGTATTGAAACAGGTCAGATCAGGGATATTGCCTCTGCGTATTGAAACAGGTCAGATCAGGGATATTGTCTCTGCGTATTGAAACAGGTCAGATCAGGGATATTGCCTCTGCATATTGAAACAGGTCAGATCAGGGATATTGCCTCTGCGTATTGAAACAGGTCAGATCAGGGATATTGCCTCTGCGTATTGAAACAGGTCAGATCAGGGATATTGCCTCTGCGTATTGAAACAGGTCAGATCAGGGATATTGCCTCTGCATATTGAAACAGGTCAGATCAGGGATATTGCCTCTGCGTATAGAAATAGATCAGATCAGGGATATTGCCTCTGCGTATTGAAACAGGTCAGATCAGGGATATTGCCGCTGCGTATTGAAACAGGTCAGATCAGGGATATTGCCTCTGCGTATTGAAACAGGTCAGATCAGGGATATTGCCTCTGCATATTGAAACAGGTCAGATCAGCGATATTGCCTCTGTGTATTGAAACAGGTCAGATCAGGGATATTGACTCTGCATATAGAAACAGATCAGATCAGGGATATTGCCTCTGCGTATTGAAACAGGTCAGATCAGAGATATTGCCTCTGCGTATTGAAACAGGTCAGATCAGGGATATTGTCTCTGCGTATTGAAACAGGTCAGATCAGGGATATTGCCTCTGCGTATTGAAACAGGTCAGTATTGTGTTTAAATGGAAGTGGAAAGACTATGTACCTATTGTGACCTCAAAAGAAATAGTGAATTAAATTAATTTGATCCTCTACTGTCCTTTCTATCACGATATACGCTTGATGTTAATTCCGGAAAGCACACCAGATAAACCTTGGCATTATGTGACTGAGTGATGAGGAGGAACTGAAACTGGCTTTTTTGTCCGTTGTGTATTTCTTCAGTTTGTGGAATACATTTGACAAGAAGCTTAGAATTTAAAAACAAAAATGGCTACCTTCAATTCAGTAAACAAATATTCAAGTCCTATACAGCAAATGATACATAGGTGTACAGATTGTGTGCAGGCATGTCTTCTCGTCGTGCCAGACTGGGATCAAACGCCGTTTCATTTTTCTGTATTGATTGATCTGTATTCCTATTTTGTATTTATTAGGGATCCCCATTAGCTGTTACCAAGACAGCAGCTACTCTTTCTGTGGTCCAAAACACACCAAAGCAGCCACATGACATATAAAACACACCAAAGCAGCCACATGACATATAAAACACACCAAAGCAGCCACATGACATATAAAACACACCAAAGCAGCCACATGACATATAAAACACACCAAAGCAGCCACATGACATATAAAACACACCAAAGCAGCCACATGACATATAAAACACACCAAAGCAGCCACATGACATATAAAACACACCAAAGCAGCCACATGACATATAAAACACACCAAAGCAGCCACATGACATATAAAACACACCAAAGCAGCCACATGACATATAAAACACACCAAAGCAGCCACATGACATATAAAACACACCAAAGCAGCCACATGACATATAAAACACACCAAAGCAGCCACATGACATATAAAACACACCAAAGCAGCCACATGACATATAAAACACACCAAAGCAGCCACATGACATATAAAACAACAGATTAAAACATGAGAAACATGATTGTGTCCCACTTGTTGTTGATTCTTCACAAAAAACTACAGTTTTATATCTTTATGTTTGAAGCCTGAAATGTGGCAAAAGGTCGCAAAGTTCAAGGGGGCCGAATACTTTCGCAAGGCACTGTATATATACAGTACCAGTTAACATTTTTGGACAGACCTACTCATTCAAGGGTTTTTCTTTATTTTACTATTTTCTACGTTGTAGAATAACAGTGAAGACATCAAAACTATGGAATGACACATATGGAATCATTCCAGGTGACTACCTCATGAAGCTGGTTGAGAGAATGCCCAGAGTGAGCAAAGCTGTCATCAAGGCAAAGGGTGGCTGCTTTGAAGAATCTCAAATATAAAATATATTTTGATTTATTAAATACTTGTTTGGTTACTACATGACTCAAGATGTGTTATTTCATAGTTATAGTGGCTATAATTATTGCTTGGAGAACCTCATTTAGTATTATGTACTGATTTACATTTTTTTAACATATATATATATATACAGTATATATCTATATATACACAGTATATACAGTATATACAGTATATACATATATATATATTTAAATATTCCGTATTGATGTATTACATGTTAATATATATATATATATATTTGTAATATTATGTATTGATTCTTTGTCACTGTTTATGCGATGTGCACTGCACAAAACACCAGAATAATTATCACAGTGATGTTTGTTTATTGTGTTTATTCATTAATTCATCCCATAAGGGATGGGTGACCAAGTGGCGATTTGTCACAAAAATAAAACTTAATGAATTAATTTGTTCGGTACTAATGTAATGTACATTATTATGTGTCTATGTAGAGAATGCCCTGCGTAGCCTGTTGGAGGCGCTGACGAGCCCTCCCTACGCTCCCATGCAGCACCTGGAGAGAGAGCAGGCCCTGGCCAAACAGTTCGCGGAGATACTCCACTTTACCCTCAGCTTCGACGAACTGAAGGTGAGGAGGAGGAGAAAAGGAATGAGGAAAGGAATGAGGAAAGGAATGAGGTACCATTTATGTATCCATAGTCTGTCCAGGAGAGATGGGGGTTGCTTTCCTTTATATCATTACATAGTAGGTTTGGGTGGTATCCAGAACATACCGTCATACCGTTTCTGGACAATACCGGAGTACATGGTGTTACCCAATGTGCATACAAGGGGTGCTATATGTATTTATTTTTTGGGGGGACGCACAGATTTTTTTGGGCAACAGAGATCTTGATCCAATAGGGGACTGAATGTCTCTGCTGTAACCATGAAGCTTGATCTTGACATCTAGCCACTGAGCTAGCAGGTTAGCGATCCAAATGCATAGCTGCAGCCTTTAGCTGGATATCATTTATTTGATACAGAGCCGTTGGAAAGTATTCAGCCCACTTGACTTTTTCCACATTTTGTTAAGTTACAACCTTATTCTAAAATTGATTAAACTGTTATTTCCCCTCATCAATCTACACACAATACCCCATAATGACATCACAATACCCCATTATGACATCACAATACCCCATAATGACATCACAATACCCCATAATCACATCACAATACCCCATAATGACAAAGGAAAAACAGATTTTTTTGTGGAAAAAAAATAAATAAAATACACTGATTTACTTAAGTATTCACGCGCTTTACTCAGTACTTTGTTGAAGCACCTTTGGCAGCGATTACAGCCTTGAGTCTTCTTGAGTATGATGCTACAAGCTTGGCACCCCTGTATTTGGGGAGTTTCTCCCATTCTGCTCTGCAGTTCCTCTCAAGCTCTGTCAAGTTGGATGGGGAGCATTGCTGCACAGACATTTTCAGGTCTCTCCAGAGTTGTTCGATTGGGTTCAAGTCCAGACTCTGGCTGGATCACACAAGGAGACTTCTCCCGAAGCCACTCCTGCATTCTCTTGGCTGTGTGCTTAGGGTCGTTTTCCCGTTGGAAGGTGAACCTTCAACCCAGTCTGAGGTCGTGAGCGCTCTGGAGTAGGCTTTCATTAAGGATCTTTCTGTACTTTGTTCCGTTCTCCCAGTGCTGCAGAGATGGTTGTCCTTCTGGAAGGTTCTCTCATCTCCACAGAGGAACTCTAGAGCTCTGTCAGAGTGACCATCGGGTTCTTGGTCACCTCCCTGACCAAGGCCCTTCTCCCCCGATTGCTCAGTTTGGCCGGGCGGCCAGCTCTAGGAAGAATCTTGGTGGTTCCAAACTTCTTCCATTCAAGAATGATGGAGGCCACTGTGTTCTTGGGGACCTTCAATGCTGCAGAAATGTTTTGGTATCCTTCCTCAGATCTGACACAATCCTGTCTCGGAGCTCTACGGACAATTCCTTTGACCTCATGGCTTGGTTGTTGCTCTGACATGCACTGTCAACTGTAGGGACCTTATATAGAAAGGTGTGTGCCTTTCCAAATCACGTCCAATCAATTTCATTTACCAATTGTAGTTACTGTATAAGCGGTGGAGTAGCGCACACTGACTTACACCCCCGCCCCCACTGCACTGATTATAGCTATTGTTTAACTTACCCCCCCCCCCTCTCTCTCTCTAGATGACAAACCCAGCCATTCAGAATGACTTCAGCTACTACAGGAGAACCATCAGTAGAAACAGGCTGAACAACCAGCAGGTAAGATCATCAGTAGATACAGGCTGAACAACCAGCAGGTCTAGATCATCAGTAGAAACAGGCTGAACAACCAGCAGGTAAGATCATCAGTAGAAACAGGCTGAACAACCAGCAGGTAAGATCATCAGTAGAAACAGGCTGAACAACCAGCAAGTAAGATCATCAGTAGAAACAGGCTGAATAACCAGCAGGTAAGACTATCAGTAGAAACAGGCTGAACAACCAGCAGGTAAGACTATTAGTAGAAACAGGCTGAGCAACCAGCAGGTAAGATAATTGGTAGAAACAGGCTGAACAACCAGCAGGTAAGACCAACAGTAGAAACAGGCTGAACAACCAGCAGGTAAGACCATGTTGGCCTGTGCTACATTGGTTCCGTAACCTGGATTGCTTGGCTAAACTGTCAGACGGTTGCTATGGTAACAGTGCTCATTACCAACTGTTAACAACAAAAAAAGCTACTGGTCATCACATAGTACTGTTTTTTTCTCTTTGTGTAGATGTTGAATGAATTGAACTAACACTCACACTTGATTATTTTTCAACCTTCCTAACTCTGACTTTTCTGATGGCTGCTTTGTTAAAGAAAATGTTGCTTACTATGACTGGGATATGTGGTTGTCCCACCTAGCTATCTTAAGATGAATGTAAGTCGCTCTGGATAATACCGTCTGATCAATGGCAAACATGTCAATGTGAAATGTAATTGCAGGCAGGAAAAGCATCCAACGATGTCACGTCAGATGACTTGCAGATACACAACCATTAAAGAGGAATCGTGTGCCAATATTTAAATGTTTTCGAGTTCCAACCATCTCTCTCTGCTGCAGTTGGAGGCGGAGAACGAGGTGAACAACGAGATGGCCAATCGGATGTCTCTGTTCTACGCCGAGGCCACACCCATGCTGAAGACCCTGAGTAATGCTACCACCAAGTTTGTGTCAGAGGTCAGTCAGAGGTCATGACCCCTGTCCCTTAGTTCGAGTCCCTTCCTCCGTCCCTCCCCTCCCTCTAGCTCTTAACTAGCGTCAGCTCCTTCCCCCTAAATTAAGAACCTACCTCAAGCCTCTAATAACTACCACCCCAAGTTACCCTATACTAGCCTCACTGCACCCCAAGCCACCCTATACTAGCCTCACTGCACCCCAAGTCACCCTATACTAGCCTCACTGCACCCCAAGTCACCCTATACTAGCCTCACTGCACCCCAAGTTACCCTATACTAGCCTCACTGCACCCCAAGTTACCCTATACTAGCCTCACTGCACCCCAAGTCACCCTATACTAGCCTCACTGCACCCCAAGTCACCCTATACTAGCCTCACTGCACCACAAGTTACCCTATACTAGCCTCACTGCACCCCAAGTCACCCTATACTAGCCTCACTGCACCCCAAGTTACCCTATACTAGCCTCACTGCACCCCAAGTCACCCTATACTACCCTCACTGCACCCCAAGTTACCCTATACTAGCCTCACTGCACCCCAAATCACCCTATACTAGCCTCACTGCACCCCAAGTCACCCTATACTAGCCTCACTGCACCCCAAGTCACAAATCAAAATATATTTTATATTTGAGATTCTTCAAAGTAGCCACCCTTCGCCTTGATGACAGCTTTTCACACTCTTGACGACATCCTGCTTCCCATTGTCGTGCCATTCATCTGCCGCCATCACCTTTCAGCATCATAATGTACTGCTTCCTGTCGCAAGGATCTGTACACAATTCCTGGAAGCTGAAAATGTCCCAGTTCTTCCATGGCCTGCATACTCACCAGACATATCAGCCATTGAGCATGTTTGGGATGCTCTGGATCGATGTGTACTACAGTGTGTTCCTGTTTCCTGCCAATATCCAGCAACTTCACACAGCCATTGAGCATGTTTGGGATGCTCTGGATCGATGTGTACTACAGTGTGTTCCTGTTTCCTGCCAATATCCAGCAACTTCACACAGCCATTGAGCATGTTTGGGATGCTCTGGATCGATGTGTACTACAGTGTGTTCCAGTTTCCTGCCAATATCCAGCAACTTCACACAGCCATTGTAGAGGGGTGACACAACATTCCACAGGCCTCAATCTTCCCGATCAACTCTATGTGAAGGAGATGTGTTCCGCTGCATGAGGTGAATGGTGGACACACCAGATACTGATACTGATACTTTTCTCCACGCCCCTCCATTTTGTTTTTAAGGTATATGTGACCAAATCAAGTCAAATCACATTTTATTGTTCACATACACATGGTTAGCAGATGTTGTTGCGAGTGTAGCGAAATGCTTGTGCTTCTAGTTCTGACAGTGCAGCAATATCTAACAAGTTATCTAACAGTTCTTATAATTTTTGTCCAAGAGGACAAGGGTTGCTGTCGCACAAGGTTAGCAGTGACACTTTGCGACAGATATGGGGTTTCCATGACGCCCAGCTCATTGGCTATCCACCTAGCTTTGTTTGACCCCGATTGGTGCTTATTTGACAAAGTTGCAGTCGATCAAGTGAAGACCGCCCGTGTCATCGGTGTGCCATGAAGGCGTCGCTCTCTGACCAAATATGGTGTCCTATAGGATATACTACACCCCTAATGATATAGTGAAGTCTGGTTACGTTCTAGGATCTCTGATATGGTGTCTTATAGGATATACTACGCCCCTAATGATATAGTGAAGTCTGGTTAGGTTCTAGGATCTCTGATATGGTGTCCTATAGGATATACTACACCCCTAATGATATCGTGAAGTCTGGTTACATTCTAGGATCTCTGAGGAATACATACGAACGTGATTTGACTGGTTGAAAACAACGTTTAGGGTGAGATTTTCACAGATTCCTTTCTTTGCAAATTGAACGAGTGGAAATACAAAATCGATTGTGCATGCTATCTGGACCTTTTTATATAGGTGATAAAGGATTTTATCTAACAAAACGACACTTCATGTTATCTCTGGGACCCTTTGGATGATAAATCAGAGCAAGATTTCAGAATGTAAGAACAAATTTCACCATCAGAGGTGAATTTATCAAACCTATCGCGGTGAAAAAAGTGTTTTGTGGTTAGGAGTTCTCCTCAAACAATAGCATGGAATTGTTTTCGCAGTAATAGCTACTGTAAATTGGACAGTGCAGTTATATTAAGAAAAATTTAAGCTTTCAGCCGATATAAGACACTTAAATGTACCGACACTTGTTGTTTCTCTAAAATCTGCGATTGTGACACAAGGCACTGTATTATTTACAACTGTCCCATTAACGGGACGCCTAGTTATATTTAAAAAAAACAGTCTGATGTCCTTGAGATAGAAGTTGTTCCTCAGTCTCTCGGTCCCAGCATTGATGCACCTGTACTGACCTCGCCTTCTGGATGGTGGCTTGGTTGGGTGTTATCCTTGATTATCTTTTTGGCCTTTTTGTGATATCGGTAGTTGTCGGTGTCTTGGAGGGCAGGTAGTTTGCCCCCGTTATACATTGTGCAGACCGCACCACCCTCTGGAGATGCATATTTCTATATCCTATAGTCATGTGAAAGCCAGAGATTAGGGCCTGTTTTACCCCAGGGGCAGGTGCTGGTATTTACTCTGTCTCCCCCCAGGGGTCAGTGCTGGTATTTACTCTCTGTCTCCCCCTACTCTCTGTCTCCCCCCAGGGGCCAGTGCTGGTATTTACTCTCTGTCTCCCCCTACTCTCTGTCTCCTCCCAGGGACCAGTGCTGGTATTTACTCTCTGTCTCCCCCTGCTGTCTGTGTTACAGAATAAGACATTACCCATTGAAGACACCACAGACTGCCTGAGCACCATGGCCTGTGTGTGTCGCGTCATGCTGGAGACCCCGTGAGTAGCTCTCTTTCTCTAGTCCTGTCTTTCTCTAGTCCTGTCTTTCTCTAGTCTCTTTCTCTAGTGCTGTCTTTCTATAGTCCTGTCTTTCTCTAGTCCTGTCTTTCTCTAGTCATGTCTTTCTCTAGTCTCTTTCTCTAGTGCTGTCTTTCTCTAGTCTCTTTCTCTAGTCCTGTCTTTCTCTAGTCTCTTTCTCTAGTGCTGTCTTTCTCTAGTCCTGTCTTTCTCTAGTCCTCTCTTTCTCTAGTCCTGTCTTTCTCTAGTCCTGTCTTTCTCTAATCTCTTTCTCTAGTCCTGTCTTTCTCTAGTCTCTTTCTCTAGTCCTGTCCTTTCTCTAGTCCTGTCTTTCTCTAGTCCCCTCTTTCTCTAGTCCTCTATTTCTCTAGTCCTGTCTTTCTCTAGTCCTGTCTTTCTCTAGTCTCTTTCTCTAGTCCTGTCTTTCTCTAGTCTCTTTCTCTAGTCCTGTCCTTTCTCTAGTCCTGTCTTTCTCTAGTCCCCTCTTTCTCTAGTCCTGTCTTTCTCTAGTCCTGTCTTTCTCTAGTCCTGTCTTTCTCTAATCTCTTTCTCTAGTCCTGTCTTTCTCTAGTCTCTTTCTCTAGTCCTGTCTTTCTCTAATCTCTTTCTCTAGTCCTGTCTTTCTCTAGTCTCTTTCTCTAGTCCTGTCTTTCTCTAGTCCTGTCTTTCTCTAATCTCTTTCTCTAGTCCTGTCTTTCTCTAGTCTCTTTCTCTAGTCCTGTCCTTTCTCTAGTCTCTTTCTCTAGTCCTGTCTTTCTCTAATCTCTTTCTCTAGTCTTGTCTTTCTCTAGTCTCCTCTTTCTCTAGTCCTGTCCTTTCTCTAGTCCTGTCTTTCTCTAATCTCTTTCTCTAGTCTTGTCTTTCTCTAGTCTCTTTCTCTAGTCCTGTCTTTCTCTAGTCTCTTTCTCTAGTCTTGTCTTTCTCTAGTCTCCTCTTTCTCTAGTCCTGTCCTTTCTCTAGTCCTGTCTTTCTCTAGTCCTCTCTTTCTCTCTCGTCCTGTCCTTTCTCTAGTCCTGTCTTTCTCTAATCTCTTTCTCTAGTCTTGTCTTTCTCTAGTCTCCTCTTTCTCTAGTCCTGTCCTTTCTCTAGTCCTGTCTTTCTCTAATCTCTTTCTCTAGTCCTCCCTTTCTCTAGTCCTGTCTTTCTCTAGTCTCTTTCTATAGTCCTCTCTTTTTCAATCTCTCTCCTTCTTTTGCTCCATCTCTCACTTTCTTACTATCTCTCACTCTCTTTCCATCTCACTACATTTTTCCCCCATCTCTCTTTGTCTCTCTTTCCCTCTAATCCCATAGTTTTCTTCAGAAGGTCACAGACCATAGCCCTGTGTAATGAGTCTTTAGAAAACAGCATGTGTTATACTTCAGGGTTTTAAATAAACAGAAGTTGTGATATGACCTTCAGTCCAAGTGTATGCTGATTGGTTTGTACCGCCACATAGTCTCTTTTATTTTAGACTCTCTGTCTCTCTCTCTCTCCTCCTCTGTCTCTACTCCTCTGTCTCTCTCTCTGTCTCTCTGTCTCTCTCTCTCTCTCTGTCTCTCTCGTCTCTCTGTCTCTCTGTCTCTCTCTCCTCTCAGTCTCTCTCTCTCTCTGTCTCTCTGCTGGTCTCTCTCTCTCTCCTCCTCTCCTCTCTCTGTCTCTCTCCTCTCTCTCATCTCTCTCTCTCTCTCGCTCTGTCTCGCTCTGTCTCTCTCTCTCTCAAATCAATTTAATGAGCCTTATTGGCATGATAATCATGTTTATCGTAAAAGTCATTATCCAAAGAACACAGTGC